>NC_047523.1:22908588-23048588 GCF_902827115.2 Pseudochaenichthys georgianus | reverse complement strand
GTGAGTATCCTAATCCATCAGCATCCTGAATAACCAGAAGATGAGGGAAGCAGGAGGGGGCAAGTGGAGAAGTGATGGGGAACAAGAGGATGGTCTAGAAAGGGAAGGAGGTGGGAAGAAAAAGGATGTAAAGAAAGGAGAAGTGGAAAGAGAGGAAGCATAGGCAGTTGTGAAAGGATGCATACCACAGTTATGCCTCTGGTCTTCATCGCTCATGTCTCCACAGTCATTGTCCCCATCACAGAGCCAGGATGAGGCAATGCACCTGCCGTCATCACAGCGAAACTGATCTGTGTTGCAGGTTCTGATCTGTGTGACTGCGGGGAAAAATCACATTATATCACTTCACAACACAGTTTCTTTTTATTATTTGGTTTTCTCTCTTTTTTTGAAATTTCCAATTTCCTCAGGTACTTCCCCCACTGCTTTTCCACTAATAAGCAAGGCACAATACAACAGTGGCAAAGCTTTCCAAATAGTCATGGCAACTCCACATTCCCATGCATGGTGAGCTATCTAAACAAAAGCCAAAGTGAGGCTCTGTAACCCCTGATGGACAAAGGGAGGGGGAGGTGCTGTTTGTCGGAGGACACCGAGGGGCGTCACCACAGAGGAATGCAGCTCACAATGGGAGGCCTGACTGACCACATCGTCAACAAAGAAATACACCACTGACTCACACTCTGCGCTACATCACTCTCCCACACCGACACACAGATGCAGACACAAACACACAATAACGGAGCAGCTGATAATGGGCGGGCACACAAAGCCAAAAGGCCCGCTTTGGGGGGGGGGAGAGAGAGAGTTGCGCGACACTCACTGCAGGAGAGGGGTTCATCAGAGCCGTCGGCGCAGTCAGCCCCCCCGTCACAGTACCAGTGGGCGGGGACGCAGCGCCCGCTGGAGCAACGGAACTCACTCTGGGAACATGTGGATGTCTCTGTGCATGGGACGCAGAAAGGCATGAAATCACTTGATGGATTGGCAGTGTGGGAATCATGCTGATGGAGGGGGGTGGGGGGGGAGACCCTTGTTTGTTTCTGACTCTTGGCTTCACTTTTGTTTTATTGTGAGGCATTCTTTTAGAAGATGACGGAATGGTAATGCCATGCTTCTTCTATGTATGACCAAAAAATTATGTAAAAAGTGACCAAAAGAATGCAAAAATAAATAAATAAATGAAAAACAGATTTAGAAAAATTAAATTCAAAAAATTAAACCATAAATACGTTTATATATTTAATGATACAAATATTTTATAATATAAAAAATCAACATGTTTCTGACTTTTTTACATCTCTTCTCTCATAATTTAAGGCATATTAAAGCATGTTTTACCAAGACTGTGCAAATTAAAGTTTTAATATATGAAAATATTTGCATGTGTGTAAAAATGTGAGTATGGAATGCAAGCATTTATTTATTTGTATTCTGTTCATTACCTGTTATTATATTTTGAGTCCGGTCCTTGAGTGCATCTGAATTTCGTGGGAATATTTGTACAATAACAATAAAGTATCCATCTATCTATTTTATGGTTTTATTTACAATGACGGTAGATGCTGCCAATGTTTGTCAGCTTTCACTCAATATTCTCTGTAAAACCCTTATAGTTTGGGAAAGGGATTCTCTTGCAGTGATTGCGATGGACTGTTTGACCCCAAAAATGCAATGCTTCACCTACAGTTTGATGCATGTCAAGCCTAAGTTTTAGCAACCAATATTTGACGTTTTCATAACGCACAGGTGTTGTTAATTATGTTTTCTAAAGCTCTGTCTTATTTATCTTTTCTGTCCGATTTAACTGCCTTAGTGAGGAGCATTCTCAACATCAGGAAACCCTTATTATAATGTAGCCAAAATACATGTTCATGACTGTAACTTCATGAGATAAGTTTTACAATTAATAGTGAAAGAAAATATTATTTAGCATCACGAAACAACACTGTATGCAGGACTCACCACAGTGTGTAGGGCTCTCGTCGCTCATATCCCCACAGTCGTTGTCTCCATCGCAAAGGTATGAGCGTGGGATGCAGATGTTGGTCGACTGACATTTTGTTTGCTCTGGCTGGCAGGTTCTCTCCGCTGTGATGAACAAATTGGATATTTACTATAAGTAATAAGAGGTTCATTTTGACATTTACCTTGATGATTTCTGTGGCAATGTTAGGATACTCACGGCAGTTTTGTTCATCAGAGGTGCCGTTGTCATAGCAATTGTTGATCCCATTACAAACATAGTCCTTTGCAATGCAGCGGCCATTGTTGCAGGCGAACTCTGTGTTGGGGTCACATGGTCTGAACAGACAGCCCACCTCGTCACTATTGTCTCCACAGTCGTCGTAGTGGTCACAGCGGTAGTGGTACGGCACGCATCGGCCATTTCCACAAGTAAACACTGTGGGCTCACAGGTGTGGAAGGCTGCCAATCACAATTAAGAACATGTCTGAGCTACAGCCAATGGAGAGGTCCGATTAGAAACGCAGTTGAAACTCATTTTACCTGACAAGGCAATAAAAGATGACAGCAGCTGTGGGACTGCATGCAAAGATATAAGCACATTGATTCATTTGTTAGTGTTCATTTCTTTTAAAAGCGAAAAATTATGTATGTTAATGTTATCGTGAAGAGCAAGCATACACACCAACAAAGTTGTTGAAGTCAGGTTTATGTCCTAAAACAGAATATTGTTAAAGCAGAAACAGAAAAAGTTGTTAGTATTAGTGAAGGTAAAAGATATAGAGTTGCATCAAGACAGAAGAAATTCACTCATGCAGAAGCTAAAACTAATAATAATCAACCGTGAGATTTCACAAAACAAAACAAAGAAGAAATGCAAATTTAAAAACAAATAATGATTAGAGCCCTTTTAAGAACATCATACCACAGACTCTCTCCAACTCATCGCTTCCATCTCCACAGTCGTTGTCGTTGTCACATTTCCACTGGGCACGAATACAGCGGCCATTCATACAGGCGTACTGACCCGGCTGGCAGCGCGTCCCGTTATCAGGGATACAGTGCTTGTTGTCAGCCAGATACCAGCGGCCCTCGGATGGACACTGACACTCAGCTCCGTTGGGTCCTAACAAGATAACATTTCATCAACAGTTCATATAATCAGAGTCAAAGCTGCAATGATTGATCCACAGAAATGTAATTGGCTTTTTTAATATTAGGTTGTCATTAAAGTAATGCACAAAATACTGCAAATAAACTGCTTATTCTAATCATATTAGTTATTTTTGACTAACAAAACAAAAAAACTGGGATACACATTCAAATGACTGTATTTTCTGATATTTTAGAGACCGAATAATAACCTTAAAAATAATACATTTATAATGATATCAATAGCTAGAAGGATCCTTCCAATTGACAAAGGTTTTAAAACAATTAAACAATAATATGATAAAACAAAGCGTCAGTATGTGACAGTATGTACCGGGTGAGCAGATGTGGCTGCAGCCTCCATTAAACTGCTGGCATGGACTGTCACACTGTTGCTGCTTGCTGCTAGCCAGAACATGGAGGTCCATCGGCCGAGATGGAAGGTTCTGGATCATGACCGTCTGGTCAGAGCCGTCGTGCTTGTTGGCCCGATAGATGCTGCGTGTGTTCCAGTCAGTCCAGTAGATGAACTGGCCAAACATGGTCATAGCAAAGGGGTAGATGGCTGTGCTGACGATGACCTCCCGATTGGACCCCGTGAGAGAGGATCTCTCAATCTTCTGTCTGATGGCAGAGCAAAGATAATGATAATAGTTGTAGTTTTACACAGTGAAACACTTCAGTATACATTTCAACAGTGGGATTTTTCAAATCTTACAAACTAGCATCGGCCCAATACAGTCTCGCTTCTTCATAATCCAGGGTCAGTCCATTGGGCCACACAAGACTGCTGTTCACAATTTCTGCCCGGAAGTTTCCCCCTAAGGTTGCACGTTCAATCTTTGCATGGGTTCCCCAGTCTGTCCAATACATGTATCTGTGGAAGGGATTATTGTTTAATCTCAGTTAAGTCTAATGAACAAGTGTGGAGTGTGTGTTGTTTGGGACTTACCCCCTGCAGGGATCTAACATGATGGCCCTTGGCCTCGACACATGGGCAACGATAGTCCTTTGAGCCCCGTCCACAGACATGGAGTTAATGCTCTGGTTGACATAGTCACTGTAGTAGATTCTTCTGTTTATCCAATCATAAGCAATGCCATCCGGAGCCCCCAGATCTGACCAAACGGGAGGACCAAAACAACATTAGCAATGGTATCAGCACCTTCATAGAAAATATTAAATAAAAGTGTATGTTGTTGTGTAAGTGCCAAACCTACCTGAAGCCACCTCTACAGGAGCTGCGGTGGGAGAGGACAGGCTGATGTAGCTGATCTTGCTTGCTCCTGCGCCTGAGCTCTGTGTGAAGTAGACCCTGCGGTCTGTGAGGTCAAAATCCAGGGCCACTGAGGTGCGTGGCACGTTTACCACAGGGAAGGGCAGCACATGGTCCTCCGGGTCGAGTCGCAGGCTGCGCACAGTGCTCTCAGTCGTGTAGATGAGATAATCATCCTTTGACACCACACAGGTCGCATTGTCGGCTGCAAGATTCCCAAAAGCACAGCTGCATTTTTTGTTCTGGTTATCTTTGTCGGAACCGGGGAGGGCGAAGCAGAAGTGGGTACATCCTCCATTAGCCTCAAAGCAGGGGTTGTAGTTAAGCTCCTGGGCGGTGGTAGGCTGAGTGCGCTGGTCAAAGATTGTAACGTCCCTCAGCATGTTGACATTGTCTCTGATGACAGCAGGCTGCTCTGTGCTGCCGGGCTGATTGCTTGCTTGGAAAACCTTCTTCAGGTTTCTGTCCACCCAGATAATACTACTCTCAAACACTGCGATTCCATAAGGAGTCGGGTAGCGGCTGCCGTACCTGACTATCTCCGTCTCCCCTCCTTGAGGGTTGATTCGTGCAATCATATCCAGGGAGTCATCTACCCAGTAGACGTAGCCAGTCTGCCAGTCCAGAGCGAGACCTCGAGGAGTAATAATCCCTGATGACACTAAAACTGTGCGGTTGGTGCCGTCCAAGAGTGCTCGCTCAATTTTTGGGTTCTGACCATAATCCGCCCAGAACAGGTATCTGTTCCTGGGGTCCACCACGATGTGGCGCGGCATGTCCACCTGGGTCTTCAGCAGCACCCTGCGGAAAGTGGTGTTCAGGTGGAGCACCTCCACATACGTCTCAGTGAGGAAGGCGTTGGTGAAATACAGATTCCCTGAGGAAAGAATCCAGTTAGCCCAGATATTAAAAACATACAATATTTATATTTATTTTAAGAAGATGAGGTCATCAGTCTTAAACTGCTGAGTATGATAGTAAAATGCTACTAGCTGACATTATGATGTTGCTTTTATTACCCAACAGATTTTCCGTTATTTCTTCATACATGAGAAACAATGAAACATTGCCCTGCCTGCAGCTGTCTCTTTTATTTTAACTATTCAATAAAATGGTCTTTCCTGGCACTTGTGAGGAACTGATCTCTTCTTTCTGTGAGTTCAGCAGTATGACAAAGCTTCCTGACTGTGGCTGCTGCCTGTGGTATGTGGTATGTGTCATACAGCCGGTTCAAATGAGTTAGGCTGTCTTCTGGGTTTCTTTTTTACACCCACAGTTAAATAAAGATATTAATCATTGGGGGGAAATGTGGTTTATTGAAGATGCAAAAGGTATATAAGTCTGAAAGGTATAACACATTGAATATAAGCACAAATCTGAAAATATATTTAAAAAAGAAGCAGATGTAGTAAAAATGTGGAACAATTAACAAAAGAAACGCTTGAACATAACTTAATCATAGAAAGACTATACACTTTATGAACAACAGTAACAGACATTGTTTTACGGTCAACAATATACTATATACAGTATACTGTATATTTCAATTTGAAAAACAAACACCTCTATAAAAAGTGACTGAGAATGTCTTTTACCTATATCTTAAGTGTTGTGGGAGTACTTTAAATAAATAAATACATGTATGACTGTTTAAAAAAAGGTATAAGGACATGATTTTAACAAGATACAGGGATGATGCTGTTTAATCATAACTGGGTGTTTGCAGTTTATTTATTTATTTTGTTATTTTATCTTTTCTTGAATATCATTGACCTCTGTTATGTATTTGTTTGTTTATGTATCTGCTTATTTGTTTGTTTATTTATTTGTTGTTTTATGTTTTTGTTTTGTTTGTTTGTTTTTTTCAATAAAAAATGTATTTCTTTAAGAAAATAAATAATATATATATGTTAATCATTTCGTTTTTGGGAGAAGGGGTGGGATTAAATAAGTGTGAACTTCTTCCCACCCCTTTTCGGATGTGTAATTAAGTAGATCATTTGTTTATACATAACTTAGAATCAGTCATATTTTTGTATATCAATTTGACGCTGCTTAATTGTGTATTGTATAATAATTCTCATGTTAAATGTTTGTATTATTGTTTTACACATTCTAAATAAATCTAATCAAATCAAAAATGACCTCTTTGCATAGTACTTATGTTATGTGGTTAAACAAATACTTTGATAGCATACCTGCAGCCCAGTCCACAGCAATGCCTCGTATCCCGTTGCGTCCTATTCCAGATGTTACTACACTATGTAATCCTGAGCCATCTGGCTTGATCCGTCTGACCCCGTTCTGTGTGGCCACAGTGCTGCTGAAGTCACACCAGTAGATGTATCCGGAGGCCATGTGAACATCAATGTGTAAAGCGTTACGGCCTGCAGGAGGAAAACCGATTATTTATTATTACATCAAACACAATTACTATGTCAAAAACATTTTGTATCCAGTTACTCTGTCAGTAGGTAAATACAATTATTTTGTACCCCTAAATTCAACTTTAATTTTAGAGCTTGAATTTACAAACCATTATTAAACCATTATTGTTTGTTTGTAGCCTTTATTTAACCAGGTGAAAGCCCCTTGAGATCAAAAGATCTCTTTTTCAAGGGTGACCTGCAGGACATTAGTTACACATGTAACATAAAAACAACAGAACAACAATAAGGAAGACATACAACATAATGTACAGGGTACAGTTTACAAAACTCTATTTACAGTGACAGGTACCATGAGTATCAAACAGCATGTCACCCAGCCGAGTTTTAAAATGATGCAGGGGAACCAAAGTGCTCAGTTTTAAACAGGTTTGCAGACTGTTCCAATTTAGTGGAGCTGCACATCTAAAAGCTTTCTTCCCTAAGACAGTCCTAGCACTTGGCACATTTAATAAAACAACATCATGAGATCTCAGGCAATACGTACTTTCAATTCGTCGAGAGATCAGAGAGCAGATATAAAAAGGTAGTTTACCCAACCTGGCTTTATAAATGAACATGTACCAGTGACTGAGCCTCCGTACAGTTAGTGAAGGCAGACCTGCCTTGGCATACAGGGTACAGTGATGAGTAAGTGCTTTACAGTTAGTAACAAATCTCAGAGCACTGTGATACGCAGCATCTAACTTTTCCAGGCAATGGGCAGGTGCATTCATATATATCAAATCACCATAGTCCAGCACAGGTAAAAAGGTCACAGTGACTAGCCTTTTCCTGGCTTCAAATGAGAAACAGGACTTGTTCCTGTAGAAGAAACCTAGCCTAACCCTCAGCTTTTTAAGCAGATTAGTGACCTGAAGTTTAAAAGTAAGACAATCATCAAGCCAGATACCAAGGTATTTGTAACAGGCAACAACTTCAAGTTTTGTTCTCATCATTGTTTTGTCATAGTTACAATATCAAAAACAGGCTCTGGTATCTTTTTTGCTTTTGAAAAGAGCATTACCTTGGTTTTATCCACATTTAAAAGAAGCTTTAATTCAGAGAGCTGAGTCTGAAGTGTTAAAAACAGCCTGTAATTTAACAACAGCCTCTTTAATGGAGGGACCTGCACAATACATCACAGTATCATCCGCATAAAAATGTAAAGTAGCTTCATCCACATTATCACCTAAACTGTTGATATATATGGAGAATAAAAGTGGTCCTAAAACAGAACCTTGTGGTACACCATTAGAAATGTTTAACCACTCAGAAGACAGTCCATCAAAATGAACACATTGGGACCTTTCAGAGAGGTAGTTCACAAACCAACCCACTGCAAGGCTGGATATGCCAATACTGAGTAGCCTCTGCTTTAAAATGCGATGATCAACGGTGTCAAACGCTTTATGAAGTATTTTTTTATTAATTGACTTATCCGTCAGCTTGATAATGAACATTATAAACACATAAACAGTAACACCCAGTTTGTGTTTTATCTCATCTTCAAAATGAATAGGGACATTTTTTAAATATATGTTTTTTTCAGTTTTCTGTGCCTATTTTTAATATGATGGAAATGGATGCCACTGATGAAAACCAAAGGCCAAATATTTGTTGCCAATTTCTCAAAATGGTTTCCAGTGGCAACCTGGCAACCCTTACTGCCAATTCCAGCTGTGCATCCATACAACAGTAGTGGGAAATGTATGAAAATAACTGACCTATCCCAGCCACAGGCACCATGGCCTCAGAGTGGTCTGCCCCTTCCAGACTGAAGCCTTTGATCGCAGAAAGAGTGGAGATGACGACATAGGACTGGTAGGGAGCGCAGGTCCTGTTGTCAGTGTTGAGTTTAAAACCTGTGGCGCATGCACAGGTAAACAGACCCTGCGGCCGAGGCAGGCAGAGCTGCTCACACGCTCCCATGTTGTTGGTGCAGCCATTGGAAGTTCCCGCAGAGGCTACGTTTGTTGAGAGAAAACAGTAAGATGCACAAAAGAAAAAAACAACTACAGGTAAAAAGACAGCATTGAATGATGATGATACTCACCCTCACGATAATGCACTTTCAGAACTCTGAGTCCAGAAATGTTGTCTCGCAGCACAATCCTGTTGGCACCCGTGGACTTCTCCACGCGCTCTATCACCTCAAAGTTGCGGTCAGTGAAGTAGAGGTAGTCTTGATAGACGGCCACTCCCCAGGGGTGAGACAGGCCAGTCACTATAGTGATGCGGTTGCTTCCGTCTGGATCCCCGCGCTCAATCTGTAGAGATCACACGCATATTTGTACCAATATTAACATTAAGTTAAAAATGAATTAACAAATGGCAACTCGTGAGGGCTAAAAGAGTGCAGACCCACCATGCCAGTGCTAGTAACAGCCCAGTACAGCTTGTTCTCTTTGATGTCCAAGGTGAGGAACTCAATGTGATCCAGGTTGTTGGTGAACAGGATGGCAGGGTTCAAGCCATCCATGTCTGCAGACGCCACCTTGGCAGCGATGCCGCTCTCTGTTCCCTGGTCTGTCCAGTACAGTTTTCTTTCAAGACATTCAAGAATGGAGGTTAGGGTTTGTGTGTCAGACATTTACAATTCAGCCAAAGATCTGCATGCTTATTACTTTTTAATAGTCTAATGTAGTTATATTCAAAACCACTGAGACAACAATTTTCAATCACGGGGAGAAACTTTCATCTCCAAAATATGAGCTTTTCAGTGGCTCAGACATCAGCCTTGAATTTGGAAAATGGAAAAACACTTTCCAAGTGTGTGCACTCGTTTATGTAAGGTTTTAAAAAGATAACTTCATTTTAAGTTACTAAATTAAGTTATTATGCAAAGTTATTACGTTTTATACGAATAATGAAATTCCTGCAAGACTAATTTGGTCACATTACCCCAAATCAGAGAGGCAATGTTTACATATTACAGTTGGAATAGATGGATTTAAAATGTCTGGGATGTTTCTTGATTGTACTCTTGTGTGCAGCGTGGTTTTCAGTAACAGTGGTGAGACTCTCTAGAGGCAGAGCAGATGGCGACGAGGAGCTGTTAGAGCTCAGTAGTTGTGGGGATGAGTGGCCGTGCCAGAACTGTGTTAAATGGGGCTTACCCACGTGCTGGATCCACCGCGATGCCAACAGGACTGCCAGCGCCAGTTGGAGAGCCATTATTTGTGATGAGAGTCTTCCTGTACTGTACCTCCCCTCTCAACTTCAAAACCTGGCAGAGGACAAACACAAACAGGAGCGGTTAGTGTGTTTGACACTGGGGCTGTGTATTGGCAAGTCTGATGATTCTAACATATTTTGAGTTCTGATTCAATATACTGCAATACTGTATGTGAGGTAATATATATATCACGATTTTAGTTTTACGTAAAAAAAACTAAAAGTATTAAACACAACACCATGTGAATAAAATCAATGACAATACCTATATCTGCCTTAGCATTTATAAAAGTCACAGTAACATCCAACAGGAAATACAAATGTTTCCTGCAATCAGAGCAAAGGGAGTAACATTTGCCTATATCAGTTAAAAAGGGGGGTTTGTTGGACTAAACAAATAATGAAAATACAAAATTAAACAGACAGTAAAACAGTTAAAAAAATTATACTGTGTCTTTGAGAATTGATATTTTACATAATAGGAAATGGCATAACAACATAACAAGACTAAAGTCAAGTGTATCATTCATTTCTTACATGCCTATTTGACACTTCTCTTATTTGCATTTAATTTCAGATTTTCTTATGCAATCACAACAGAATAGTCATTTTGGTTAGAGTTAAAGTCAGTAATAATTGGAAGGCAACAACCACAGGACAAAGTATTTATTGATTACCTCAATAGACTGTGTAGCTGGGTTGGTATAGTACAGGTTCTCTGTTATCCAGTCCAAGGCCAGGCCAACAGGGGAGCCGAGGATGGCTGCAGGGGCGAACTCTGTCCTGTTGGTACCATCTGACTTCACCCTGTGGATCTCACCCTGGGGGCCAAAGGAAGACAGAATATTCTCAGAAACAGCTATACTGTATATAGATGTATTAAGTGAATAGACTGAATAAAGCAGTTTCACAGAAGAAAGAATAAATGTTTCTCTAATGCTGTTCGTCCAAAACGTTTTCTCTGGTTGTTTTTCTGACGACTAAAGATCCAGATGTCCAATCACTAAAACACTTCATCCGGCTAGAATGTATAGTTTAAAATGACAAAGGTCTTAACAATGTATGTATCGTTAACATGTGGCTTAACTGGACAACAAGTATATTTTTTACAGCTTTTTGTAGAAAAACCACAACTCCTATGAATTTGCATCTGGATACGTCGCTATTAGAGATCACTTCACTGAAAAGGAACCTTGACGGCTTTCTCTAGATTTGAAAGTAGTTAGAAACGACTTGTATGATATAAATACACAACTCAACAACATATATTACATAGATTTAGTTGTTTTGAGACATTTTATTAGGGAAATGTTACATTGTTACAATTTCTTTAATCCTAAACTCAAAGTTGTATTTGGAAGACATTACATTGTTCTGAATTCGACATCACATGGCAGTAACTTACCGGGTGCTCCACCCAGAAGATGGTCTCTTCATTGTCATCAAAGTCAACATCGTATCCATTATGAAGCCCAGCGATAGGGACCATAGCATCATTTGTCTTGTCATCTGGGTCCAGGGAAATGCCATAGATGATGCTGTCTCGCACAACCACCAGGAAAGGATCTTCAACTACAAGCAAAAAGCCAAAACCAATGAATAAACAGTACTTACGGTTACAATTCAAAACCCTTTCCTCCTAAATTAACACAACAAACAAAATCTACGTCAATGCGACTGTGAAAAATAATAATCCTACCCTAAACTAGAATTTTATGTAAATTACTCAGTTCTTTAAAAGATCCCTTACAAATTCTAAAACAGAGCTAATAGACTGTGTTTCCTGGAAATGGATTAAAGGGTAATCCTAAACTTAAGTTTCTTTCAGTGTATTTTATACCTGGTGCAAAATAGGAAGCTAAAAGGCCTTTATCTATTAAGAGGATTGACTGGTGAAAGTTGTTTCAACATCTGATTTGCTTTGTCATCAGAGATTAGAATCGATGAATGGTTGTGGGGCATTTTCATTCTTGGATAATCGTCGGCCTCAGGGGGAGACTGTGTTCTGCTTGGCTTGAATGAGCTGAAACCTGAGATGAGTTAAGCTGTTGACCCAAGGGGGACTCCTTGGACTTTGGATTAAAGGTCCCTTGTCTCCCTAAAACCTTGAAAGACATGCTTATATGAATCTATCTGATTATATTTATGACTGGAATAGCAGGTTACAAGATAATCTAAATGGAAGAGTGTTGACAAGGACCTGGATCGATCTATGATAGTGTTTTTTAAGATTTATCCTCTTACCAATAATGAGATGATTGCAAATAAATCATGCAATAACCACCATCTCCAACAACAGGTTCAACCACAACTAAAATGAATACCTTATGAATACATCAACTTATCAACTGCATCTGACCCAACTTCTTTTTTCATCAAAATGAGTGATGAGTGTTTTCCTCTCCTTGGCAGGATGCATACCTCTGGTGCAGGTGATTTGGTCTGCTGCCAGTGTCCAGCCTGAGGGGCAGGCACACGAGTAATAGCTCGGTCCCACAGCAGAAAGCAAGCAGATATGAGAACAGGGACTCCTCAAGCAGTGATTTTCACCTGAGAATTGTCAAAAAACACATACATACACACAAAAAGTTAACCGAGTCATCTTCACAGGTTCTCTAAACTTATTCTTAAAGAGACAGTTCACCCTTAAAGTATTTTTCCTTTTACCTGTGCTGCTTTTTATTAATCTAAACTGATTTGGTGCGAGTTGTGTGGGATATTCTCGGCTGTATAAATGTCTGCCTTCTCTCAATTATAATAGAACAACATGTCAATTGGATAGTGACAGACCTTGTTGTGAGCAGTTTCATGTAGGAATGATTTACTTTCTTCAAAACTACACTGAAATCGAATCACTGCGCATAAGTAGGCTTAACTAAATTGCTAGCTCACCTACAGTAGCACCTCTAAGCAAGCTAACGTCACCCGAGGACATCCTAATTATTTAAATTGTTACATTTTTTGTGCACTTTAAGCCCATCAAGCAAAGCACCATTTAGTTCCATTATATAGAAAAGGCAGTCATCTTTATGACCAATATATTTAACATTCTCCAACTCACACCAAAACAATCCAGATAAAAAAATACAGCACGATAGGTAAGAAGACAAAAATGTATGTTTGAATCTGGTGTGAACTGTCTTTTAAAATGTTTTTACAATAACAATGGACATGCTGCATATTGACCTTATTATCCCAATAAAGTAAGATAACGACCAAACCAATTCAGGTCACCAACACAATGGTAAACATAAGCTGTAATGCTGATGCCACATGTTGATGTAGATAGAACATCTTGCCATACCTGCCGGCTGCCTGGCTGGGTGCACTGTCACCAGACCCATGGGCTGAGGGAGGTTGAAAAGCATCACTGTCTGGTTCTCCCCGTGCCACTTATGGGCTCGCATCACACGGTTGATGTATCTGTCGGTCCAATACACAAAATCCTCAAAAATGGTAATTGCGTGGGGATGTTGCAGAACCTTTTCACAGAGAGTAGCAAAAGAAAAAAAAAGGGTCTTACACATGCTATTCAAAAGAAAATGGAACGTGCTCTTCAATTGTATATAATCAATGTAAATCACATCTCTTCCTGATAATTCAGAAAATTTGTTTTTCTTCTCAAACACTCACCAAGTCACTGGCCAGCACTTGTTTTCTATTGTTGCCATTAAAATCGCAGTAATCAATGAAATCCAAGTAGGCATCTGCAAAGTACAACAGATTGTTTGGATAGTCTATGGTTAGACCGTTGGGCCAGTACAGCTTGGTGCTGACGATAACAGTCCTTAATTTGCCGTCCATGCTGGCCCTCTCAATGCGGGGGTTTCTCCCCCAGTCTGTCCAGAACATCAGGTGAGAGCTGCAAAACAAATGATCGCGTTTAACACCAACTCCTTTGATAATGAAAAGGAGAATGAATTCATAGTTTTAAGACAAACATGTTTCTTAGTATTTCACTGACCTGTCCCGCGGGTCCACCACCAGAGCTCGAGGGTTGGTGACATTTTCACTGACTAATACAGTGCGGTGGGTGCCATCCAGTTTAGACACTTCAACAGTCTCCAAGACAAAGTCAGTCCAGTACAGGTTCCTGCCCACCCAGTCCACAGCAAGGCTCTCTGTTACTGTCACTCCACTGTCAAATACCTGTGATCAATGTTACTCAATATGTTCAGTTATTAGGACAATTACACTAAGTATTAAGCTATGAATAAATACAGAATGATATGTATTATGTTGTAGGTGACTTTCTATGACACTTTTGTCTAAAGTGCAATATAAACTTACTTATATTGTTTTGTAATCTGCTTACACCACTGTTTAATTGTAGTTATATTCATTCATCAATATTCATAATGCTTTTCCACAATAATCTTAAACAATATAAAGCATTTTATAATGACATATAAGGTCATCATAATGACTGACTTAAAAAAAAAGGGTCATAGTGTGTTATGATCGCAATTGTTATTAAGTCCATTATAAGCATTAACTGCCTAAGTATAAGCTTATTATAAGTCGCTATACATTTTGTTTTAATAAAATAAAAAAATAAAATACAAGGGAATGATCAGCAACTATTGTGATACTTGAACTTTAGGTTATTATGAAATGCTTTGTAATGTGTTATGATTATTGTTACTGTTTAAAGTATTATAAACGATTTACGAGTTTTATAACCATGATTATGAAGTGTTATAATCAGATTTTAATGCTTTACAACTTAAGTACTTGTCTAATGGATTATAGGCAACAAGTGTTTCTGGTAATAACCCACTCACCACAGTTCTGTCACTGCCGTTCTTGTTAGCACTCCAGATTCTGTCCTGGCTGGTGTCCGACCAGTACACACGGTCAGTGACTGAGTCAAAGTCTAGGGCCACGATGTTGCGCCCATCTCGGACCAGTGATCGGACCACATTGGGCTGAGCAGTTATGTCATCTTGCACAATCTGATTTCGACTGGCAACTAGCAGGAACGCCTGCCGAGAATCTGCAAACAGACGTCAAATCTCTGTTACCTATTTTTCATGTCCATTCTCATGCTAATTAGTGCACTTATCAGCGTTTTCATGTCCACCACAAGCATAGAACAGGACTATTAAGTAGACCCTACTCAAATGGCAATCCTCTGGGAATGCACTTTTGTCCAAATAATGAACTATTGTATTGCAAAGCCTTTCAGCAGGTTATCTGTGTGGAAGAGGAGCTCATGTCAGGCACGCTCCCCCATAAACAGCCCTTTGTTGGCGCTAATTACACCAGTGATGGCCAGTGAGTGACACATATGTTATTTGTGTTATCTAAAGAAATCAGAGCAGCAACGAGAGACATGGGAGAAGAAAGACGGTGTGTCAGTCCCCTAGTCCGGTGGCCAAGCTCCCCCTTAATAACGGCCCATTCCTGCACGAGATATGTGCTCTACAGGCATCATGTTGACAACCGTGTAGCTGTCGGACTGATCATTTGCCAATTTCCTATTTTACTATATTATGCAATTATAGGTTGTTATTTACAGGTACCACGGGAGTAATTTGGTCCCTGAAAAGAAGTCTGAAGCCATATCCCTCCTCACCTGAGGCCTTGCAGGTACGCTGGTCTGCTTCCAGCGTGTATCCATCCTGGCAGTGGCAGCGGAAAGAGCCTCTCTCATTAAAGCAGTGCTGGCTGCAGAGTCCAGGGGGGTTACACTCATCCATATCCTCACAGGTTTTGGAGTCATTGCTTAGCTGGTAACCAACGGGACATGTGCACTGGGCCCCAAAAGGCCCTTGGATACAACCGTGGGTGCAGCCAGCGTTGTTGTCAGAACAGCTCTCCTGATCTGGTTTAAAAGCATGGAAATACAAATTTACAATCCAAAAAAGGAAAATCAAACCAAATGAAAGATCACATATTTAACAACAAATTCTCAATGTCTCAATGATCATTTATGAACCGCAAAGCTCTAACTACTTCAGTAATTGTCTTTAAAATGCTACTTTAAGCCAGAACTATTTGCACATATAACCCACACTTTGATTATGTTTTTCAAAAAGATCAACATTTAAAAAAGGTGAAAATCAAAGCTATGTCAAGTATTTCTACCAGTGATTGAGAGTTTGTTCCTACCTGGCAAGGGCTCATCTGAAAGTGGTGAGAAAGGCAAGAAAGGAAGATCACAGATCATCAGGTTAATACAGGTCAGATCACACACATGCATGATTTGAACATAACAATCGAAAGACAAACACATAACATTTAACACAAAATGCCTGTGAAATATGGCGCTGTGTTACAGAATACAAGAGGAATGTCAAATTAAATAAAAATCAATGGAGCGTTTGATCCTGTTTGTCATGCATGTCATGTGAAATCTTTATTACATTTGAGAAGGCCAGCAAACAGAGAAATGTAATTGAACAATCAAGTACTTTTGAAAGATGAGAAAAAAAATGTAGGCTGACGAAGAGAGCAGAGATCAGACTTACTGCAGAGAGGAGACTCGTCAGCACCGTTGGGGCAGTCGGGGGTGTTGTCACACACTGTGGTGAGGTTGATGCACACACTGTGGCCGGGGCACTGCCACTGCCAGCTCGGACAGCGGAAGGGCGGCGTGGGACAGTCTTTTTCATCACTCAGGTCCCTGCAGTCGTTGTCCCCATCACAGATCCAGCTGCGTAACACACAGTTGCCGTTGTCACAGCGGAACATTGAGGAGGGGCAGGTGCGGGGGGGGCAGGCTTGGTGCTCGTCGCTGCCGTCCTCACAGTCTGGATGACCGTCACACTCCCAGGTAGACGGCACACAGCTCCCGTCTGACTGACACTGGAACTCCCTCTCATGGTGGCACATCCCTGGGGGCCTAGTAGCTGAAACACATGTGAAAACACCACAAACAACTTGTTAGCAAAGCCTAAAAGTAATGAAATTCAAATAACTTTAAATGATCATTCTTATTCATAATTATGCATGACTAGTGTTGTCACGATACCAACATTTTGGTTTCGATACCGATACCAAGTCAAGAATTGCGATTCCGATTCTTTTTCGATACTTTTCTTAAAAAAAGGGAAACACGGAATATCGGCTTTAAAGTTAGGAATAACAGATGATTTTAGCAGTCAGAACAACTAAAGCAGCAGTGTTACTAAGAACAGAAATGCCAAAGAGTCACATCTAATATAAATATATATAAAAGCATTTATTTTAATTGTGTAGCAGTGAGTTTATAATTTTGGCAGCACTGTTGAGCATTTTGAAAATGTATTTTCATGCCTCTGTGCAAGGCTTAGTCTTTCCATCTGTATAGCCCGTGGTGTAAAGTAACTAAGTTCATAAACTCAAGTACTACTTGGGTACAATTTTGAGATACTTGTACTTTATTTAAGTATTTCAATGTTTCTTTTGCTACTTTGTACTTCTAGTCCACTACGGTTCAGAGGTACATGGTGTACTTTTCCTCCACTACATATATTTAATACCTTTAGTTACTTCACAGATGTGGAGGAATGATGTGAAATATAACCAAGTGTTAAATCAGACTTTAGTTCCACCTGGAGTAAATCCACCAGCTGCCCTGCAGTCTACAAAGTACTTCAGACTAGCTGCACCTTCACCAGCTTTGAGAACACTTTCATGATCAATCATTATAAAACACATCATATATATTATTCTGAAATGGACCAATCTGCACAATGACTACTTTTACTGTCGCTACTTTAATACTTTTACTTGAGGAACATTTTGAATGCAGTACTTTTACTGTAACAGAGTATTCCTACACTCTGGTGCTTCTAGTACAAGACCTGAGCACTTCTACTTTTACTGTCGCTACTTTAACTATATGTTGATGATAATAATTTTGTACTTTTATTTGAGGAACATTTTGATTGCAGGATTGTTCCTACATTCTGGTACTTCTACTTTAACTCAAGTACAAGACCTGGGTACTTCTACTTTTACTCAAGTACAAGATATATACTTATACCACCTCCGTTTATAGCCTATGAAAAAAACTAATAGAAAACGAAGGCTAAAGCTAACGTTAGCAGATAGTGATGCTAGTTTGCTAGTTAAGTTTGCTCAACGATAATATTGCGACAGAAACACTTTTTAGTGCACATCACGCTCTGCTGCTCCGACAGGGGGCTCTGCTCTGAACACCTGAACGGCCCGTTCACAGACTTCTGGCGTCTTTTTTGTCAACAAGCCGAGGCGCAGCGGCAGTTGCACTCCCACTTGCAGCCATGCTTCTCGTTTTCTCACATGCTCTGGCAGCTAGCGCGTGGCCGCGTGCACGAGAGAGGGGAGGGACTTAGAACGTGCTTGAGAGGAGCGGGACTGCAGGCACGGCTGCAGTGCAGGGAGTGGAAGCAGAGCGCTGAACACACACACACGGAGTACTTTTCCCCGTCATTCTTAAAGTACCGATACTAATGAAACGGAGGAATCGTACCGTTTTTAACGGCAGGGTATCGCGGTACCTTTCAAGTATCGGTACACCGTGCAACACTATGCATGACTGAGAAATGCTTTAGTAACACGACCTATGACCAATAGCCCGATTTAAATACTTACGACAGCCTTGCTCGTCTGAGCGGTCGCTGCAGTCAAAGACCCCATCACACCGGTAGTAGGAGTTGACACATTGGTGGCCAGTGGAACACTTGAACTCGTTCCCAGTGCAGTTGTAGACTGAAAAAAATCCAGTTGGGAATGTTAAACCTGAGATTGACTGTTTGTGCAGTTGTGTATGTATGCTAAGCTCACATGTTGTGCAACACAAGTAATGGGATCAATATACTAAGAGGCTTGAGGAATTTTACAGAGCATTCAATTGACATCTACAACTTCTTGAACCTGTTTGGTTAGCACAAACAGGTTTTTCTGAATGAATGAATGAACAGATTAATTAATACTTTTCTTTCTTCGAAAATGTATGACTCAACGTCAGATGCAGAGCTTAAACACATCTTAATATTGGTGGGAAGAGAGTCTACATGGTTATGAGACCTGAAAAAACTAAACAGAAGTTATTAAATAGAACTTAATAAAATACACAAATATTTTTGATGTTTTTGAAAGTAAGCACCATGGTGAGTCTATCATATGACTTTAAGTATGTTAAGAGAAAACTGTAATTCAGAAAGATACTCACTGCATCCCTGCTCATCCGCCCCATCCACACAGTCCCTGTCCCCGTCACAGACGTAGCTGGGGTCTATGCAGCGGTGGTCCGGACACTGAAACTGCCCCGGATGGCACGTGCTTGCCAGATCTGACAACAAAAAGTGTTAAACACCATATGAGCAGTGGTGGAAAATAACATTGAGTAAATGTACTCTCGTGCAAAATAGGTACAATTTTAAGGGGCTTTATGCAATTTATGCAACTTTATACTTCTAATCCTTCAATGCATCTCAACTTGTAAGTAAATTCTAGGTACATTTCTGTAACTGCTTTGTCTTAAAACTTTGATGAATTATGCAATTTTTGACTATTCATCTTCTTATCCTTTTTCCTTTTAAGTATATTTCAAAAGCTGTTTTTGGCTTCTAAACTTTCCTGATCTTTTAATTTTCTTACATTTTAACTTTTTTTTCATCCATACATACTGTACAGTATGTGCAAAAACACTTAACCTACATTTTAAGGGACTTGATTTAGGTGTGGCAATCAATATATGCACATTGTATCTAGCCTCAACAGGGATACTCACGGCAGTCTGCTTCATCCGAGCTGTCCCCACAGTCATTATCAGTGTCACACCTCCAGGTATGTGGGATGCAGCGGTGGTTGGTACAGGTAAACTGATTAGCAGGACATGTTCCGGGCACCTGCGTAGGGCAGTTTGCCTCATCGCTGTTATCAGAGCAGTCATTGTGCCCATCACAGCGCCATCTCGTAGGCACGCAGTGCTTATTGGCACATGTAAATGCAGACGGGGAGCAAGTGGTGTCTGCAAAAAGAGATTATTATATTAAATCAATTCTAATAATATTCAACAAAAAGTCAGTAAAAACACAGGAGCATAAACAGGTTTTTACTGCATTCAGGCCAGGCTAGTATAATAGACTACATTTACAAGAAAAGCATTACTGTTAATTCCACAGTTGAGTTCGTCACTGTTGTCATGGCAGTCATCAACACCATCGCATCTGTAGCTATTTGGTACGCATTTGCCGTTGCCACAGGAGAAGGAGTTGGCTCCACACTGCAGCGTGGGGGGCTCACTGGAAGGGTCTTCCACACATGTCTGCTGGTTGGGCAAAAGCTTCATGCCATACGGACAGCCACACACCCTCTGAGAGTCTGGGGCCGGGAAGCAGAAGTGGCTGCAGTCTCCATTAGGATTTGTCTGCCTGTTGCAGAGATTGGAACCTGAAAGGAAGAGTGGAAAGTCATTATCGGGAATATGACTGAGAGGAGTGAGCCTCAGCTACACATGAATGGTGTAGAGAAGTGAGGAAAGCTACTGACCAATCTGAGAGTTGGAGCTGAAAGACTTGATATGCATGATGTGGCTGATTCCTCGTCTGATTATGACCATCTCCCCACCATCGGTCTTGCGCACACGTACAATGCCACCCAGGCGCCAGTCAGTGAAATATGCATAGCCTTCAAGTAGAAAAAACCCTCAGTGAGCTTATCTTTCATCACTTCCTTGGAACACTTATTGCTCTTTTGACATGAACATCATTAAAGCAAGAACCACAGTTCAAGTCGATGTGAGGGAAATAAAATCCCTCTTTATTTTAAATAAATTAAAAGATTTTTACAGAACTTTTTACCTTCAAAAATAGTGAGACCAAACGGATGGGAGATCTGGGTTATGCGATCCAAAGAAATCCTGTTCCGTCCGTCAAAGTTGCTGTGCTCAATTTTGTCAAAGAAAGCATCCACCCAGTACAGACGCATTGAGCTGGGTTGAAATAAAAGCAAGAGTTTGAAATAAGCCACACATGTTGTCAGCCACCACATAATGTATGAGCAATACTACACAATATGTACTGTGTTGAAAAGTGTTTTCTTGGACTGTTTTTTGAGACATGTGGCAATAATAACTCACCTCCAGTCAATAGCCAGGCCATTTGGCCAGCCAAGAGTTGTGTTGACAATAGACAAGGCATGTGACCCGTCAGCCCAAGCCCTCATGATTTTCGCTGGCCGGTACCAGTCAGTCCAAAAAATATAACTGTTGAAGTAAAAAAAACAAGCATCAATTTAATATTTTATTCAAAAACAAAATAATTGGAAACATCTTCTGTGCCTTGCTGACAACAACTCCTACAGTATTTAGGTTGATGTTATTTTGGATACTTCCACATTAGAGCTTTTCTGTTTAAGCCAAGTTCTTAGTGTTAACTACAATACTCCCCTTCACACTAAACTAATCTGTCCTGTTAGACACAAAGGCCTTATGACCTTAAGGCAATATAAATAACTAATTGTTCTAAATAAAGATTTCATATATCAGTTGTTTGATTTAAATAATTTTACGTTTTTTTTATAGTTTTTATATTCAAACCTGTATTATCACCATCTCTGGATAAAAGCAAAATACAAATATTAGTTTCAAGTAACTACAGCCACAACAGTACACTGTATTATCTAGTAGTCTATTGATTTACCCAATGAGAGGATGCACCACGATGGCCCGAGGGTTGTTGAGGTTTCGTATGATGGTTCTCCTGGACTTATCAGCTATCTTCATGACAGATATGCTCCTGTATCGCGGGTCAGTCCAGTAGAGGTTCTTTGAAATCC
Organism: Pseudochaenichthys georgianus; assembly: GCF_902827115.2. NCBI lineage: Eukaryota > Metazoa > Chordata > Actinopteri > Perciformes > Channichthyidae > Pseudochaenichthys > Pseudochaenichthys georgianus. The sequence goes on along the minus strand of NC_047523.1, from coordinate 23,026,840 downwards.
AGTCGTAAGCCAGGTCCTCCACGCCATCCACTCTGTTGGCTGCCAGTACCTCCCTGCCTGTGCAGATCAAAGCAGTCAGAGCACCGTTTAACACATTTAAATAAATAGGCTGTCAGCTTGCATTTTCTCCATGTGGACGGGACAGAAGAAACTAGAGCAGCTCCAAAAACAACATCCCTGATCAGAGCAGCGGTGAATCTTTTTTCCAAGTGTGTGATGTGGCTGCTCGTCTACACCAGTAACTACTTTCCACAGCCTAGGTGATAGATTTTAAATTAAATATTAAAACTGCTTGGTGAAACAATCTAGATTAGCCTGTCCTGCTTTTTTTCAGGACATTAGTTTGAGATGTAAGTTTATTATATGATCCTTTTTCCACTGTCCATACTCCTATCCACTCCCTCCCCCATAGTACCAGTCGGCCCCATCAGGCACTCCCTTAACTCCCTGTATAAGCCTGGCTCAATCACATGGTAGAGCTCTCTGAAAGGAAGGAAATTATCCAAGGATGTAAGGGAAAACACTGGAAACATATTTTGCTGCTTATAGCTTTTTAAACAACACAATGTATTTCCTTTTGACTTAATGCAATTGTTATGCTGTGAATGAGGGCAGGATATTCTGAACAATTCAGCCAGAGAGGACAACAAGATGCTCACCAGTCCCATCCACTTTTTGTTTATAGATTATGTCTTTGGCTGTGTCTGAGAAGAAGATGGAATCGTCTTCTGCACTAAAATCCACCCCGACAAAGTACGACGGGGATCCAGTGACGGGCAGGATGATATCCTCCTGAGAAGAGAGGTTAAAGGGGATCCCTCGCACGGCCAGCTGGCTGGAGAACAACAGAAACTGCCTCACAGCTGGAGATAGGAGATCAGAAACAAAAAAGAAATTCAGCCTTAAAAAAAACATTTTAACAGAAAATAAAGGGTTAAATGAGACACAGCTACATTTATTACATATTTAGGGTGTTAACTATCATTTTCCCCGAAGTAATAAGAAATGTATATATATTATTTTCTTACGATAACACCGCTTGCCATCAGCATGTATGTCGTAGCCCATGCGACATTTGCAGCGGTAACCAAGGCCTCCATTGTCACTCCTGTGACTCAGAACACAGATCTGCTCACATCCACCTCTGTCTACACTACAAGGGTTAGAAACTGGAGAAAAAAAGACAAGAACTTACATTTAATAACTGGAAAAGTTATATGAAATGTGTCACATATTGATTTTCTTTAAATATAGCTATTTATGAAGTAATACTAGCAGTAGCACTAGCATATGTCAATTAATACTAATATACATTGCAGGAAGAGGCATACAAACAAACTTGGCTAATTTGAAGCTTCCATATATTTACGTTAAGCTTTGAACATCTATATTCTGAAAAATACCAAGCTATTTTATTGAGGCACTTACCATATGGCTGTTTCAGCTGATGTATGACGGCTACTCCGTGTGGAGTCTGAGATGTATTGAAAACAACTTGGGTACTGCTGTCAGAGAACTTGTTCGCTGTCATCACGGCCATCTTGGTCCAGTCCGTGAAATAAACACTGTGTTCAAACAGACTGATGCCAAATGGGTGTGGGATCACAGCACCTCCATGTACCACCGTTTTTCTATAACAAAAAGGAGAACATTGATTTATTTGAATATAAAAGCATGGACCTTTTGACTTTTTTACTCCAAAGAAGTCTTGGAGATTTGCTTTAATGTTTTTGTTGTAAACATATTTACCGATGAAGGCCATCATATGTTGCCGTTTCAATATAGTCATAGCGACTGTCAACCCAGTAGACGCGCTTTTCTTCGATGTCCAGTGTTATGCCAGATGGCCAACCCAGTTTGGTTCTAATAATCCCATAACGGTTGGTGCCATCCATGAAGGCCCGCTCCAGGCCTGGTTGTCCATTCACTGCCTCCCAATCTGAGAAGAACATATACCTGTAAAAGACAAAGATAAAGTAAAAACTAATTCAAAGTTCAAAGGAATTTGTTGTCATATGCACAGCTACAGTGAAAGACTCAAATCACAGGCTCCTCCAACAATGCAACATCAACAGAATAAAAAAACTATGAAAATAGTGCGAGAAGGAAGAGAGTAGAAATAACATATAGTGCGAGAGAATGTTGCAGGATTTATGTGTCATGCAGGAGATGTTAATGAAATGTAAATAAAATAGAATAAGATGAGCTAATGTAGAATGTCATAATTATCTTTTGGGGAAAAAATACTTTCTTCTTGTTAATAAAGTGTGGCATTCACATTGCCCCATTATTTCCCCCAGGTGGGTGGCTGTGCATTCCACCGCAGAGCTGTACATTAACTTAAGCAATTTATCCGTAGCCACCTGGCTCCCCTCCCCCTTAAACTATACTATTGGATTACAATGAGGGTCATCACTTACATTGCTTCTCACTAATCCACCCAGGGCAATCTGCTAATCTCCCACACACACCCCATTATTCCACACCAATGGAGCACGACAGATACTGTATATGGGGTTCGGGAATGCGTTGACAGATAGATGGATGGAACCTGGGAGATGTGCTTACCCGACAGTGGGGTCCACCGCCAGTCCTCTAGGGTTTCCCAGGTTTTCAGTGATGAGTGTGACCCGGTTGCTGCCATCAAAGTCCACCATGTCAATCCTGTTGACGCTGGACTCCACCACATACAGTTTATTGTTCACCCAATCCACCGCCAAGTTCTCGGGGTAGTCAACCGATACATTTAAAACCACCTGCATATTGGAACCGTCCATATCCACGGAAAACACCTGTACACAAAAGACGCCATTGTGAGCAGGATATTAGCTCTAAGGTGGTCGCTGCTTCTAGAAATCATGGTAAGATATTAAAAGATAAGTTCACATTTTTCCAAGTGTATCTAAATACAATACTTGCATTCCTGTAGGTACATTAAAAGTGCAATTGGTCACTGTAGTTGTTCCCCCTGTTCATACTGGTTACAAAGAGACCCATTCTTAAATCGATTTCGATGTAAGAGACAAAATCCCTAGCTCTTGTTCAGAGAAAAAAAATACTACAGGGTATCTTTTAAAGGCTTAATGGACAGTGCCTTCTTACTGCACTACTGCAAACTAACGGTAATGACACAAGGGAATGTTGCACTAACAATGCTGCAATTTTTACATACAGCAACTTTAACTTCTTTAAAAGGGGATCAGTTTGTTGCCAGTGTGATAAACAGGAGAAACCACTATGAACGAACAGCAGGCCCGGTTCCAGAACAAAATGACTAAGGGTGCATCTGAGATTAGAGAGGGTGCAGTGGTAAAGTGCTATTTTTCTAAGTGGGGAGTGGACCTAACACCCTCCTCACCTCCTCTGGGGGGGGGTCCGGGGGCATGCTCCCCCGGGAAGATTTTTTTATTAAATATTGAAGTTAAAAGCATCAATCTGGTGTACTTTGAGAGCAACATTAAGAGATCTATGGATCTATGTGCTCTTTGCTTGATTATGCCTTCCCAGTCCCTTATCACATAGCCTATAAGAGCATGGCGCCAGTTGTTGTAGCCAGTTGTTGTGGTGAAGGCATCTGACTTACTTGAACCGAAATGTCTACATGCATAGCAGAAGATGGCATATTTTTCACATGAATATTCCAGCCAATCTCTGTTTTGAAACCATGAGCTGCAAAATGAGCGCCTTACCCCACTGTACAGGCGAGTTGGGTATTTTTTTAAATATACCTGGGCAGGCTCTGTTTTGCAGAGGTCCTCTGGCAATTGCGGGCCGCCGAGGGGTGGCGGTGTTTGGGGTAACGAAGACGGCTGTGGCTGCTCCGCCTCTGTGGGCGAGGCGGGCAAAGCCGGCGAGTCGGGCAGGAGGACGTTCGTGTCCACGACAGTAACGTAATGTCCCCATGATCTGAACTGTTATTACTTGCAGTAGATGCAGTGTATGCTGGCGATAAGGGCTGGTTGTTTTAACCATTTTCTGATCCATCATTGACTGCTGTGTAAGCACCTTGCAGATGATGAATGTGCATCGGCACAGGTCACGCGCACCTGACATAATAACGTTACTTACCGTTTAAATTGATCAAATAAATGCAGCAGACAATGCTATTCAACCACAATTACAATTTATTTTATTTCAACTATATTCTTCTTCTTCTTCTTCTTCTTCTTCTTCTTCTTCTTCTTCTTCTTCTTCTTCTTCTTATTACTACTATTGTTAGTAATAGTAGGCAAAATGTAATATTTTTCACTTTTGATTTTTTTTTTTTTACTTTTAATTTTTCAAATGAGGATGCATAACGACTCAACTGAGGGTGCAATGCACCCTTATGCACCCCCGTAGAACCGGGCCTGACGAACAGTAAACAATTCATTAAAAGTATGTGAACTTATCTTCTAAGAAGGATAGATGAGAAGCTAATACAGAGAATTACATTTGAGAAAGTAGAAGGGGGAGATAGAGAGATTCTTTTTGGCAGGTCTGATGATTCTGTCTTGATGAATTTCCGTTAAGCCTGTAAAGATTTTTGTTCCTGATTTTGCCACTCTACCTATGTTACAGTATCATGGCCCTAGTTTCTCAGACTTGAAGCCTTGGCACCATGCAGCTGGTTAGAGGGGTTACAGCTCTGAGCAGCTCTGCTTCTTTTGAAACAAGATCCACACGTCGTAAAAGCAGGATTTTTCAACTGACCTGTTTAAAGAGAAACTGAAGATGAGGAAATAGCCTGACAGTGTAGCCTTTTTCGGTGTCATTCACATGCCCTGTGTGCGCTTTGCCCACTTTAATCTGACATTCTGCCATGGAGGTGGCTAATATACACACATGCCCAGTAAGAGATACGACCGAGCCTTTCAGCCCAGTGGCTGCAGTGAAAACCTTCCAGGAGCCAAAGCATAGTCTATACAGAGAGTTTTTAGATGGACAAAGAATGCATATAGATAAACGGTGCCACTGAAAAAAAATACAGCATGATTACTACGGACAAGATCAAGTTACAAAAATTGCACCCTGGTATGTGAACATCAAACCAGCCTATCAGAAGGGTTTCAAGATTAGGTCGTTTCCATGTGGATTCCATTCCACATCGACTTCCCTTCATTATGACCCAGCCGCAAAGGAGCCAGCAGGTATCCCATTATTGTAGTATCAACATTGCTGATATTTTACAAGATAACAGAAAGAATTCAACCTGGCCAGCTCCAGTCTAATTCAATTATTTCCTCAAACAAGAAAGTGGTCTACTCACGTGAACTTTTACAAAGGAATAACAACATATCATCAAAGTAATGCTTTTTGACAATCACTGCAGTTCAACGCTTCATAATATATAACATTGGATTTGAAAATTGGATTACCTTATTCTGAATGGTATCAGTCCAGAAGATCCTGTGCAGATTATAATGGAAATCCACTCCCACTGCAACTCCTCTGTTCTGTGAATGAACCAAAGTGCGCATGCTTTTGCCATGGACGTCACCGATTAGAAGGTCTCTGCCATTAGAAAATATCAAGAACGGGACTCCAGCTGCAGCAGAAATAAAACACAACAAGTTAGAAACCTTGCATGGAGAAGTTATTTCAAATGTTCAGGTTAGAAACAGAACCTAATTTGCATTTCAGCATCAAATTAAGATCAGTGGAAATCTACAAAATGTAGCACATTCATTCAGACCCCTGACTCAGACTTGGAAAGGTAGAATACTTTGCCACTATCATTACACTCTTTTCAAAAAGGCTGAAGGCAGAGAGGTCAGCCTCTCAGTCAACACTCTTTCTATGTTCCACAAAGGCAAGGGACTACCTAAAACAACATTTGGTATGCAACAATGCACCAGAAAGAAGTGCAGACGCTCAGTAAAGCAGCCACTGTAGTTGGCAAACTAGGAAGGATGGCTATGCTAACTGACTTCAGTTCGATGGATTATTCGCACATGGAAAATGTGAGCATACTGTCTGTAAGAGAATCTGTTCAAACAAAGAGGAAATTACACTCACTCGAGGAGTCAGCTCTGCAGTGTCTGTGCTGCTCCAGGATGTAGCTCTCTCGACAGCTGCAGCGATGGGAACCGACTCGGTCCTCACACAGCTGGTCACACACGCCCCACATCGAACAGTCGTCAAAGTCTTCAGCATGAAATAAAAATCACAGCAGATGAGGATTTAACACTACCGGTATCTTGTTTGAGGCCATCTACATCTTTTATTATTGTGAGACAACAACTGTAATGAGGTGTGCATCAACAAAGCTTTCTTATTTACTTTAAAGTCAGATATGAGAGCAAACTTTTAGAGCTGAGTCTAAGCAATTACATGATTTTATGAGCACTTTTAGATCTTGCAAACCTGTGATGTCTCGGGAAAATCCTTACGACAAAAATGGTTCAAGTAGCACCGAAAATGTTCATTTGCTGAGTCAAAGGGGACTTGTATGTAAAAGTATTAGAATTCCCATTTTATTATATGGAATAATTTAAATTGTTGGGCAAGGCTAGGTTAATATGGTCAATAAAGGATTTACACATACCTATACATGAGCGACTATTGTTGTTGTTGACAATGTATCCAGAAGGACAGGAACATGTTCCTCCATCAGGGGAAGCATGACAACGATGCTCACAGCTCAGAGAGGCACATCTCCAGATACCTGACAACACATATCAGTGAATGAATATACTTTGATTGACCAGTTTGCATGATATTAAACGTCACAACGTGTGTAAGAGGTGTGATTGTACTAACTGCAGTTGCGCCCAGCAGTGCTGTTAGTTTCATCCTCTCCCTCTGGACAGTGAGCCGTCCCATCACACAGCTGATCCATGGGGATGCACAGGCCAGGCGATGGACAGGGCCATTCACCTGGGTAACACTCCTGTGGTACATTATCTGCAGACATAACAAATTGATCCTTGTTTAGGCTTACACATCCAAAAAGGAAAAACTCAATCCTAAAACAGTAGAGCAGAAGTTTCCTGATTGTACACTGTTGAAAGGGAACATGTATTTAGTGTGTGAGGAAGCCATACCTCCACAGTAATTTAGTCTAGATCATAAGAAAATTGTGACAAGGATTTTATTTTCAGGGAAATTACTGTCACTTTAAATCGATGCAGGGGAGTGGAGCTTGGTCACATGGGGGCTCACAGAGCTCCTGCAGCCCATCCTCTAAAAACACACACTCTTCACAGCCGTGTGGAGGAATTCTAAAGCCCTTTGGGGGGCTCCTGTTTTAATTCTGTCACCACTACTGTCTCCACGCTATGTTGTTTCACAGCCGAGTCCTCAGTGATCTTCTCCTCCAGTTTGAGGACTTCAGACTTCAAGTTGACTTCCTCTGCCAAGTGTTCTTGCTTCTCAGGCAGGACCTTTGTGGGCATTTCCTCCAGATGCGTCTTCTTGTCCTCAATCTTCTGGAGTTTCTCCTTAATCAGTTGGGTTAGAGAAGCCCAGCTTTCTTTTTTCTCAGCCATGTCTTTTCTGAACTTCCCTGCCAGTGACTTTTTATCTTCCTCATTCCTTTTATCGCTTGTCCCTATTTTTGACTCTGGACACTGCTTTTTCTCTTGCAGGACCATTTGACTCATTTCTGGTTTCTCAGCCAGGATGTTTAAAGATTCCACCTTCAGTACATTGTATTTTTTTGTGGTCACTGCAAGCTTCTGAAAGAGAAACTCCTTCTCCTTGTTCAGACGCACGATTGCAGCGTCACTCTGGCGGATCTGATCCTGCCAGCTCTGCTCTTTTCCCACCAATTCGGTATTTGTTCTCGACAGGGTCTTGTTGGCTTCTGTCAGACCCCTGATTACACCGTCCCTTTGCTGGATCCTGGTATTCAACATATTCTCGTGTTTAGGCCAATTCACCTCCCAGTGCTTGTTTTTCTCTGCCAGGACACGTGTATGCTTGTCCAGAAGTGATCTTGATCTTGTGCCACAAAGAGGCATTTGAATAACACACTTAAAGGAGCACAGGCATAGCGTCTTGCTATCCGGAACAAACCATGGAGACTGGAGATGAATCAGGTTCACAGAGTACTCAAGCTGTAGTGTTCTACAAACAGCCAAAAGCCTAACGTTTCTGCTCTTTACAGCAACAAAACAAACAAGATTTGTGGTTTTTATGAAGTGGTTTAAAAAATGTTGAATCCATACCACATCCTTTTTCATCTGCATTGTCCTCGCAGTCGTCTTCCCCATCACAAACCCAGACTTGGTGGATACAACGGCCACTGGGGCAGGTGAAGTAGTTCCCTTTACATGTAGGATATGCTGCAGGTAAAGTGGAGAATATCAATACACAATAAACATTTCAGGAACATCTATCGATAAGATTAGAATCATAACAGACAGTCTGAAAGAGAAGAGAGGGTACATAGACAGAAGCTACATACTGCAGTTTAGCTCATCACTTCGGTCTCCACAGTCATCGTCGTGGTCACAGACGTAGCGTTGAGGAACACACGCCCCGTTATGGCACGGGAACAGGCCCGTATTACAGTGCTGTGCTAAGAAAACACAAGAGAATAAGACAAACAGATATAGTTGGTGATGATTTTGAGCAATGGATGGTATTGCTTTTCTTGGGTGCATTTTTTGGAACTCTAAACAATGACTTCCACATGAAATTCGTATTTGCTTACTGCAATTTGACTCGTCAGAGCCATCCCGGCAGTCAACTATCTGGTCACATCTCGCGGTCCGGTTGTAGCAGGCCCCATTAGCACACCTCAGCTGTGTGCACTCAGGGTAATCTGGAAGATTAAGTCATCATCAGGGCGACACTTACCAAGCAGGCAGCTTGACAACTGTGTTCTTCCTAGCTTTGAAAATGTGAAAAGCTTGGCGAATTTGAGGGATAATCGATGGAAATGTAACCCCACCACCGTAACAACAGCGGTTGCCACAGCATTCTTTAGGCAATTGTGAGATTACCACAGTGTGTAGTGCTGTGAGTCTGACCATGTCGGCACAATAATAGCATAGCAGCTGAACTTCAGCTTGACTAATCCACCAAGGAATCTGCAATCAACCTCTGACAACAAGAAGCATATTGTGGCCCGTTCTGTCAGTCAGCAAGCCTCTTAATCTTAACAAAATGATTAAAATGCCACAGGAGTAGGAGATAAAAAAAAAAAAGGCAAACCACCCCGGGGAAGACTTACGGCAGTCTCTCTCATCGGATCCATCTGAGCAGTCCGCCAGACGGTCACATCGGTATTCTCCTGGGATGCATGCCCCGTTACTACAGCTGAACTGACCACTGGTGCACGTCCTTCCAGCTGAGGACAGAGTGGAGAGTGACTCAGCAGCACATAACAAACTGATATTATAGTTCTTTTTTGCACTTAAAGCATTTCCTATAGTGTAGCTGTAGGATCTGAACAGGTATTACACTTTCACAGACCATTAAGTGGGTATTTTTGGAGATACTGGAATAACAAAATGTACACAAAACTTTGAAAAAGCTCCTCCAAAGAATTGCTAATAATGCAACATGTACTTACGGCAGCTGTGCCTCTCATCTGAGCCGTCCTCACAGTCCTCCTCATCATCACACACCCACACATCAGGGATACACTCGCCGTCACTCAAACACTCGAAATGACTCGAATCACATGTTACCTGAGCTGTGGGAATACACACAGAGCATTTCACAATTACAAAACCCGACTGTAATCCAGCAAAGGGGAAAGTTACTACGTGCCTTTGCTCGTGTACTGTACTCTAGGACCATTTTTTGTTATTTGTACTTTGTTTTCATTTTATGTTTATAATTCTGCTTCACTGAATTTATGCAGGTAGGATTATTCTTTACATCACTAAAGCTAGTTACCTTTTAGTTTAAGAATTCACACAAATAAAATGTTATATGGTGGATTCACTTTGTAAAGTGAGTGAGAGTAGATTATCCTTTACTGAATGATCCTTCTGGTTTTTAAATCAAGGATCTTAGTATTTCTGATTCAGGTTGGAATGGGTTTTGACTAAACATCCCTACCCTCTCAAGCGCCATGTTAGCCTACAGTGTGATATAATGAGCAACTCACGGCAGCCGTGTTCGTCAGAGTCGTCCACACAGTCGGATGTGCCGTCACAGTGCCAGTCACCGGGTATACACCGTCCTGTGCCACAGCGGAACTGCCCCAACTCGCATCCTGAACACAATTCAAATGATGGCAAGAATAAGTGCTTGACTGCAAGCTTTCCTAATGCTTTAACTGTCGATACGATAATACAATACGATAATACTTTTATGGTCAGATCAAGTCTGAAATTTGACTTGCATCACAGCAGCTCCATGTGTAACATCAACATAGACAAATATCAAATATCAAAACAAACAACAAACAATCTCTGAGAGAAAACATGCTCAAAGAGCCTTTAGCGTGCATTTGATTACATTATTAGTATTCATAAGGCTTTTGTCATTATTATTTTTCGATTAAGCCCAAAACTTATTTTTTCTTTTAAAATGTGTGTCATTCTGTCCATCATGGAACCCTAAAAAGAATTATTAAAAAGAAGGTGAATAATAACATGATTGATACAAATCTGTATTTGATCAAAACATGACGTAAGGGGGATTCCTTTAACTGATGAAGCATGTTGTTAACAGATTTGACAAGCCTTGGAGACAAGCGTGCCAGCCATCCCCCCCGACAGTTCCACAATCTTCTCCGTCTGCATTCATTTCAAGATTCCTTTTGATGTTTCCACTGAGTAGCATCTGTAGAGATAAGGTACCACCCCTCTACCTTCTCCTGATGTTTTCCAGGAGAGATTGATTCAGGCAGCATAGTTCAGTGTCCAATAGGAATGTGTACTTCTGATTGTCTCTCTGACAGCCTGATTCATGGTGCGTGCTGTTGCTTTCCAGTCTGAAATGTAATTGGAATAAATAGTGGTACTGGGTGGTACCACATCCATTTTTACCCAAATTCTTCGTGAGAGGAGCTGCGAGGTGGTGATTGGTGGTGCTCGCTTGGGGTTGAGCGTCTATCTCTGTCTTGTCTTATCCAGCATTTAGAAAAATGCTTCTGTCCTAATCAACTAGCTTTCTACACTTGCAAAATACTGTGGCTTTTTTTCAAAAAATGTAATGCTGCAGCACCCTATAGAAATAGCTCTACAATTCCAATATAATGACTTGAAGTTACTAGTTGTAAGTGCAGTAGCACCGGCAGTGACCCCACTACTGTTGTGGCAGTGATCAATCTTTAAAATACATTACATATAGGAGATGGTGACAGACCTCTTAATCTAAATACATTCAACGCAAGATTCATAAATGTTCCAGTCGTTTACACTTGTTTAGGTAAACATGTTGATATACTTTTCCATTACATGTTTTTATAATTCCTTAACCAGTTCAGGTCTTGAGGTGGTCCCCTTTAAGAGCCTTTTAAAAAAGCAATGCAGAGGCCGGTTTTGCTGGGAGTATATTGGTTAGGGGACCCGTTGCAAAGGGGCAACCACTTCACCTGAGCTGCCATTACCTCATGTGTATAGCTTCATTCAACAGTTTGTACAGGAGTTGGGGAAATGCAAAAAGTAAAAAAAAGTTCTGAACCACAACATTTAAAAAATAAATAAATTCTGCTATCAATATATTTAAAATGCATTTATTCACTTAGAATGGCAATACTGTACTTAACCTTTTGCTTTAACCTACTATTGTAAAATGTATGTTGATGGTATTTAATGTCTGTAAAATAATGACAACATTGACATTGAGATTGATAAACCCCACTTCACAATGCTATTTAGTCGTTGGGTTGCATTTTACTTTCAAAATAAAAGCCCTAGACATATATACTGCACCACTACCTACCAGAGCAATTGCCGCGAAACAACTCAACAAAATAACAGCTATGCAAAATGTCTATAAGTTGCGATCTGTGCCCAAATTCTACTCGTCTGTTTATGTCGGAAATTCGATTGTCTTTTTTTTCAAATACATTCTAAAACGGTCCAAATTTAAAACTGTTGTGGTGTTAAGCCACAGCAGAATATATATTTATGAACATATATGAACATGTTAAAGGTTAAGGATTGCAACTTTGAATGCATCTCGGTAAACAAAGCCGTGATCCTTCAAATTCAAATAAATACAAAATCTTTCATTGCTTTTCCTGAACTTCCTGTGCGAGTTAGTGTTGTCAGTGTGAGTGAGCCAGGTTATGACATCATCAGAAGATGAAATTGGCATCCATCTGCTGATGATGTCATAACTTCATCTGCTGATGAGGTCACGATGAGGTCACGATGAGGTCACGATGAGGTCATCATCAAAGCCATTGGCATTCTGAACATGTTTGCAGGTCAAACGGATTTACTTCATACACTTACTTCTACGGAAACCTACATTCATCATAGGAACAATACAGTCCCATACAGACTACTCAAAACATTTACCGTCTTCTACAAAGAAATACGGTTGTACTTTCATTATTCTAACTACGCACAATTCAAGACTAAAACAGACTTGTGCCATGGCTGGAATAATGATCCCAGCAGTGTGTGAGCAGGTGAGCTGCAGACAGGAGAAGCAGCAAGCCATCCAGAGGCTCACAGAGGCCCAGATAACGCTGTGCAGCAGAAATACTGCATTGGAGGTGGCTATTAAACACTGGGAGTTCCTATATGGACTTCTGGACAAGCATACACGTGTCCTGGCAGAGAAAAACAAGCACTGGGAGGTGAATTGGCCTAAACACGAGAATATGTTGAATACCAGGATCCAGCAAAGGGACGGTGTAATCAGGGGTCTGACAGAAGCCAACAAGACCCTGTCGAGAACAAATACCGAATTGGTGGGAAAAGAGCAGAGCTGGCAGGATCAGATCCGCCAGAGTGACGCTGCAATCGTGCGTCTGAACAAGGAGAAGGAGTTTCTCTTTCAGAAGCTTGCAGTGACCACAAAAAAATACAATGTACTGAAGGTGGAATCTTTAAACATCCTGGCTGAGAAACCAGAAATGAGTCAAATGGTCCTGCAAGAGAAAAAGCAGTGTCCAGAGTCAAAAATAGGGACAAGCGATAAAAGGAATGAGGAAGATAAAAAGTCACTGGCAGGGAAGTTCAGAAAAGACATGGCTGAGAAAAAAGAAAGCTGGGCTTCTCTAACCCAACTGATTAAGGAGAAACTCCAGAAGATTGAGGACAAGAAGACGCATCTGGAGGAAATGCCCACAAAGGTCCTGCCTGAGAAGCAAGAACACTTGGCAGAGGAAGTCAACTTGAAGTCTGAAGTCCTCAAACTGGAGGAGAAGATCACTGAGGACTCGGCTGTGAAACAACATAGCGTGGAGACAGTAGTGGTGACAGAATTAAAACAGGAGGAGACATCCACAAAGGGCCTGGTTGACAAACCAAATTGCTCTGAGATGAAAGTCACGATGATGATCGAAGTGAAGGAGATGGAGGACAACCTGGCCAATGAAGACCACAGCTGTGAAACCGAAGAGCTGGAGGATGAGAGGACATACCTGGAAGAGTTCCCCTGCTTACCGACGACCGGAGCAAGACAGGTCGTGCTGCAGGCCCAGGAGAGCAGACAGGAGGATACACTTAGCTTGGCAGCAGTGGTGGGGACAGGAGTAAAAGAGAGGAAATATGAAACAAAGAAACAGGAGGAGTCCACAAAGGACCTAGTTAGGAAACAAAATAGCTGGGAGATGAAAGTCACACCGATGGAGATGAAAGTCACAGAGGTGGGGGAAAACCTGGCCAATAAAGACCAGAGCTGGAATAGCAAAGTGAAGAAGGGGGAGGATGAGGAGAAGGAACAGGAGAAGTTAAGAAAGGCAAGGCTGCAGAAAAAGATAAGCAGAAAGGAGAAGAAACAAGAGAGGAAAAGAGACAAGGAGAATACAGGCCACTGCTAGTTGTTCACGACAACAGTAGCTCCCTTTTATCCCCCCTCTTCACCTCTCTTCCCCTCCTTCATCTTCCTCACCCCACCTCCATCTACCTCATGCCCGTCTTTCATCTGCCCTTCTTCCTTACCCTCTCTATAGTATTTTTGCATTGGGTTTTCTACTGGAATGTAGGTTTTCCCACTTCATATCCAGAGAGGCATTTCTTATGCCCTCTGGATATAAACAAAAAACAGTTAAAGAAATACCTCCATCCACCTCAACTCCCTCCCTCTGTCCACCCGTCTCCCTCACCCACTGCCCACGATTTACAATAAGTGCAAAACCCATAGAGATCCCAACTCCGAACAACGAAAAGTGCAGATATATTCACAACAAGCAAGTCATTCTGACCTGAAGTGAATATATCTGCACTTAGTGTTGGTGATGGTGAATTAGATAAAAGTCCTAAATTAAGTTTTTTAATTAAGTTTTTTTAATTTGTTTTAATTGTATTGCCAAGGTACAAAAAGCCAGGCATTAAAGTCAGATATAAATGCATTTTCATTTAATACAAATAAACTAAAGCATTTCATTAAAACTTAAAAAGTCTATGTTCAATGTCTCCACCTCACTTAAACATAAAGAGTATACATACATTGTTATATGATATTGTGTTGGCTAGAAAGTCAAAGTACTGCCAAATGTGAATAGTACACTGTGTCGTTTAAAGCCTTGCATTCTCTGATCAGAATGATTGTCTCAGATTAAGCAGCCAGGAAAACACCAAACTGCTTTACGACCTGCATGTTTAACTCCTTCAGCAGCTACCTAGGAGGCAAAGCTTTTTTCCTGCTCAGTTTACTCATGATAACATTACCCACAATCTGCTCAAAGGGAGCCTTTGTTACAAGGCAGTGATCCCAGAGGTGTCAGCATCATCTATAGCATGGAGGTAAGGGCAAGTGTTGTGTACAGTTTGAAAACTGCAAAGAGATGCGCTCTATTTAACAAAATAAATTGTTCCTATAACAATGAAAGATGGATTTTAAACAAAAAAAGGGCGAAAAAAAGAAAATACAATCGTGTCATTAAACGGAACATGGATGTAACAACAAATGGTATTGGAAAAAATTGCTCATCAAATGGATGAAACACAAAGATGTTCAGTCGCCATATAGACCAAGCTGGATAACCTTAAAGCACGTATGCCAAGGAGAAACCAATCTGCTGGAGGCTTTCACATGCAGCCAGTGTTTCCCGACAGTATTACTTCTGGGAAAGGTGACAGATACACTGAAGCTGAACCTTTCAACAGCACTATCTTATGCAAGGGCTCTTCTTACATTCTGTAAAGAACGTCTTTGTAACTTTTCCTTAATCCTCAAATGTCTTCATCCTGACAACTCACAATTTTGCAAGTCAATTAATATTAACGAAGGTAAGAGCCAAGGTGAACTGTGCAAAACTATTCGTAATAGTGTTTAGCCTGAGTCAGATTATGAGCTTTTTTTGGGTGTTTTGTGTAATTGAATGTTTTCCTTTTCCTTCTTTTTAGCCTTGTCTTTCCTAATTAGCAACTTAAACCCACAGCAGGAGAGAGCACCCCACTATCCATGCAGGAAGACAAGGAAGCCTTACTATTGCCCAACAAAGAAGAGTAGTAGAGGAATTTTCATTAGAATGAAGCCCCCCATACGCCTTTAAACCCCACTGTGAAATTACAATGGCACAAAAGAGGTGCCAGCAGGGATGCAAACTCATACCTGGAAGTGTCACCCTAAAAAAGTACTCAACAGTGGTGCAGGAGTTCCTGCGATAAGGTGAAACAAAAGTTGAACATAAGCTCCCTTGTCATGGCCACCCATTAAGAAAACACCTGTCCACACTACCATGTCTTTCTTGTGATGTGGGGCGCCTGAAGGATGTTTCAAAGCTTTAATCAATACCGCCTTGTGTTGGTGCAGGCCCCTGCACTCACTGAATGCGTGTGGAGAAAAGGGGCTGCTGGCAGCATGGAACGCTGGACCCATCCATGCTGTCAGAGCGGAGTGCTGCTGCCTATTTCATATGGAAATCAATGCAGCAGAATGCAGTCAATTGCCAAACAAGTGACTTTGGCTCTCACTGCTACACACAAAACATTGAAAAACCGAGGGGCTTTGGCAGTGGCATGGGAGCAAGGGGGAGGAATATATAGAGTGTGGACTAAAGGCTTGGTGTGGTTGAAATTGAGGAAAACCCAACATGGTTTTTGGTACGTGCCCTAACAAAAGCATGAGTGAAAAGAATCATAAATGAAGCTGTCACAATGCGATGAGACAGCCACAGGACAACTTATTTCTCCTGTGTACAGTGAGTCACCGCTCACCGTTATCCTCAGCGTCTGTAACCTGGGGGCTGCTGGAAAGGAAAGGATTTGCTCTCGATTTGTGCCAACTGTGTCCCCGTTTCGAATGCAGTGTAACTGTTGCACAAGGATTTAGGCTCCTATACCGGATAGAAGCCGGCATGCGTGAGGTTTAACATGCACGTGCAGGCAACGTTTTTGAGTCTTTAAACATGTTATCACAACAGAATACTTTTTTACAGTTAATACAGACCGAACGGAAGGATAGGCATGATCGAATCAAGGCACATTAACCCCGGTAACATCTGACCAGAATAATAGCTGACAATTGCATTAACAATCTGTTATTCTGTTTCACATTCCTCTTATGAAGTAAACAAAACGTAATAACTAACACCATTAAAGGTCTTACTTTGCACTTACTATGTTATTCGGAGCTCAGTGGCAAATTATTTACAGAGAAAAACAACTTAATGTATAGTGTCAAAATATGTGTGAAACAGCAAAAATGG
This sequence comes from Pseudochaenichthys georgianus, assembly GCF_902827115.2. NCBI lineage: Eukaryota > Metazoa > Chordata > Actinopteri > Perciformes > Channichthyidae > Pseudochaenichthys > Pseudochaenichthys georgianus. Next base: position 23,010,123 of record NC_047523.1, on the reverse strand, counting down.
CAAAAGATGGTTAACAAAGCAGCACCGTGAAATGCCCTCAAAATGTCACTTAGCTATTCATGTCGGTGTAAGCATTCTGTAGCAGTATCAAGGCTAAAGACTGGATAATGTGTTACAAAAGGTCTTGGAATAACAAGTATCAAACTAAAAGGTTTTTATGGAGGACCAAACAGGGTTTAGAGAATGTATCCAGAAGTGACCATTTATTCAGTCCCACACCACCAGGAGGAACTTGATAACATGGAATGGTTATGAAACTATCAACAATAAATCACTGATAATTTTATTTTAAAAAACTGTCTACATCACTATTTGCTAATCACAAACATCCAAGCTAATGATCACTGTGAACATGCTGACAAAGTTTACTGAGAGTCTGTGGTTTTATCAAGTAGTCATTTTGTACACCTCAGTAGTCATCTGCAAATGTTAGCTACAAGTACTGTGACTGCTGTAATTCAAAGGAAATGCCAGCTGAATTTTCTAAATGCTACAGTCTCCCTGTCAACACTGTTGTATTGTCTTTTTGGCATAGACAGTCCAGCTTTTCTTTCATGTGTGTGTGTCTGTTAGACAGTGAGGAATTTGGTCCAGGATATTTTATACAAATATATATAAGAAAGCTGTAGCCATGACCTTTCTCTTGGTACAGTTTTTACTCAACTCCACACTTCTCCTTAGGTAGAAATGGGTTCATTCTGCAGCAGCTGCAGTGTAATTAGTTGCTTGATTCACACTAAGGAGCTTACATACTAAGGGTTGAGCAAAAAGAAAGCAGATTACAATTTGAGAAGTAGGCTCTAGCTGTGCTACAAACGCAGGAGACAAACACAAGACTGTCATGTATAAGAGCAGTATCTGAGTGTTTGTCTGCTGTCTTACATTAGGAAATAAATGTGCTCCTGAAGCTAGAATCAAGTTTTGAATTAGTGGTTTGCAGCGTCAAATCTGCTCCACTGAATGAGATTTGTACCAGTAGCTTTCAGTCCTCACAGATTGTCTGTAAGTCACATGCTCTTTTCTGTTACCTAGCAACAGTAAAGCTCAGGCAAAAGTTCCTCAAGAGAACTTCCAATCTGTCTGAGGAAGGCTTTGTGCTCAACCTTTAAAGTAATACTATGTGCTACAATGTTTAGCTCCAGAGCCAGAAAAACATTACTTAGTGGCCACGACACAATTACTGGAGGACATTGTGTAATTAATGTAACGGTGGGTTTATTAACAAGGTTGTTCCTTTGTATTTCATTCATTTAACCTGTTTGAATTACCATTAGGTACTCAAAATATATTGCTTAATCCTAAAAATACATAGGCTAATCATTATCAATCAGCAACACTTCAATTCCCCATCACTGTTTTGTTTTGATGTGCAACAAGTGCACAAGTGAATAGCACAATAACTCAGCAGGTCCTCAATGAATCATTCAGCTGACAGCCTGTGTGAACCAAAGAAACATGGAAGCAAAATCCCACTACTCACCTTCAGAGTGGCACCATCTCACAGAGCATATGAAGACGAGGAAGAGTTGTAGCAGCAGTGCTCTCCACATTCTGGCTGGTCCGTCCAGCTCCACTCTGCAGATGGAGGAGCTGCAGGGACTGGGGCTGGGATGCTGGTGCTTTCTTCTGTCTGCCTTTCTTGGCCCGCTAGTTGATGAAAAGGGGCGTGCACAAAGGCCCGGGACAGCCCAGCCGCTCCCCCCAAGCCTGCCTCGGCCCTCCGGATAAATCCCTCTGGCCCTGGAATCTGCATAATACCATGCAGCCAGGTCCGACTTGTCTCGAGCATAGTGCCAGTGATTTTCACTCACACGGGGCTGCCACGCTGTTTACTTGCCCCGCACTTGGGAGGTTGCACACGGTCACTGGTAAAGAAAAAATAATGATGGGAGTTAAACAAATACAAACTAACGAATGAAAAGAGTTACATTTGGTTGCACTGAATCCTAAAAGGCCAAGACGGGTCACGTAGGCTAATCCTAACATCTCTGGTTCGGGTCCAACCAAGGAACCGTGTTGCATTCTGACACACAGTCACACACATAAAGATTGATAGGCCTACAAGAAGATTGCAAGTGATTGTAAGAGTGTAACTTATATTACAAAAATGCCTCAATTTGACATACATTCATTTTCGAGTACAACCGGTAAACCTCAGGTCCCCTGGAAAAGAAATGCTTCCCGAAGTGACACAAATAAACAATTAGCATAAGAAGTTAAATCAACAGAAGGCAGCGACATATCTGAGAATGAGAAGTGACTCGCAAATACGGTAGCTTGGCAAACTAAAAACGTAACAAGGCGAAATTGAGTTGAAGTGTTATAGCATAATAAAATACTCGTTATTTTACAGTGTTTGGTTCTTCCACAATAACATTTAGAGCCATACCTTCAGCGGCTAATCAAAGGCTCAACAACTCCACCTTGCGGCCGGGCAGCGGAACAGCAGCGCTTCATCTGTTGCTAAATAACAGGCAGCTCGGCTAAAATAAGTGTTGCCATTAGCGACCGAGCAACTGAAAGTTGGAGAAACTTGAAGCAAAATTAAAACTAAGTTGTTGTCAATATAAAACCGCGATTTTCTCAACATGACAACTCCACAAAGAAATGCAGACAACTTCGTGAAGTTGGAGGGCAACACGACGGAGGTATGACAAGGTTTTTGACGGCAACGACAAATCTGCGGAGTCCTCCGTTGGTGTCTCTAGTCTAGAACTAGCTTAACTGTTACTAGCTAATTTAGCTAGCTAACTCTCTAGTTAGCCGTCTCCTGATTACACTTTGTTTTCGCAACATTGCAGGAAAAATGTTGTACTCCACTTGCATGACATTTAATTGACAAAAACACCTACCCAAACTAAAACAGTAAAGAAACGTTTTCAAATCCAATTCGACCACTTACGTGTAAAGGCAAGTCTAACGTTATAACAATCCAGTGAGCTTTAAACAGGTGGAAGCAGTACTGCAATTAATCACTTAGCTACAAGTAGCAATACTACAGATGAAAAATAAAAGTACTTCATTCAAAATAGTTCTGACGTAGAGGTAAACATTTATTATCATCAAAATATATTTAAAGTAGGCCTACCAAAAATAATCATTAGCCTATGCAGAATGGCACATTTAAGCACTGTATATATTTTAAGTAAATGTAAAGTTACATTCCACCACTGGATATACAACTATATCATTGACAGGAACTATTCTGCCCCCTGAGTTATTTTATTTGTTCTTCCTGGTTGCATTTAACTGATTTATTATATGATATGCATATGTCCAATTTGTATTCATGTTATATATATTTTATTCCTTCCAATAAAAGTGATGACTATTTGACCTATCAAATATACTAGCTTATTGGTGGTGTACTTTATGTGCTGTTGTTCAAAAACACAGCATACCTTTACTGAGAAGATGCCATAAACACCTGTGTAACATGTTATAACACAGGGCTTTTCCCTTATTCCAGCATATGGATGGTATTCAGAAGTCACTGGAGAGACTTCGAAGCTTTTCTGTGGAGGATGCCACAGAGACAGGGCTGCTGCGGTCCCGGATAGACGAACAGTCAGGTCTGATCTGCATGCTGAAACAGAGAGCAGATGAAGTGCTTCTTCGATGTCTAGCCCTGCAAAAAATCAATACGGAGTCAGAGGAACAAGTAGCACAACACCAGAAAGAACTTGACAGTGAAAGAAAGAAAGCTGAGCTCATAGAGAAAAGATTTATGGATTTAGCCTCAAACAATCAAGCAATAATTGCTTTCATGGACGAGCACAAACATCAAAATGTTCAGTTAAAGCTGGTAAACCAACAACTGCAGTCGGAAAACAAAACACTTTTCTCCAAAAAACTACAAGATAAAGAAGTGTTTGTTCAAAAACTGATGCAAGAAATCAAACAGCTGACAGAAAAATATGAAAAAAGGGAAAATGAATATAGGTAAGAACTATTATCCGTTAATTATTAATACTGCTAAAAGGTTGATCAACAGCATTTTGATCATCTGAGTGATTAATCTGTCCAATCTGCCAAACATTTCTTGTTTGAAGCTTTTAAAATATGCGTTTTTCCCCATTTGTTGTTATTCTAAATTACATTTTCTCCAATATCAATCTTTCAGTGTGGAATTAGCTGGATGCAAGTCTAAGATCCTGGAACAAACAATGCAGCATGAAAACAAGGAGGCATCCCAACTTAATCAATTACATGATTCTCAGCAACAACAAAGAGATGCTGTAGAAATGTGCAACGGTGGGTAGAAATTGTGTATCACTCTCTGAAGTGCTTTAAAGCACAAGCACTTGTAAACGCATGACCTTCTCTCCTCAACCAGACCTTCAGCAGAAGCTACAAAAAGCAGAAGAGTATGCTTTGAAGGAAAGCAACATGAGAGAAAGCATAACAAGCCTCACCAAAGAGAAAGACAAACTACTCTACTTGTCTATGGAAAGGGGGAAAGTAATTCAGGTGATTAAAAATAGTATTTGTTCTCATTAATCAAAGCTCTTTACAGACCAACCAATAACTTTGCTCTTGAATACAGGAGAAACAAGAGGAAATCAAGCAGCTGGAGACTAAATGGAAAGAAGAGAAAAAAGCCTGGGCCAAAGCAGAGCACAGGTAAATACATGGTGTGTCAAAAGTACACAACTGCTCGAAGAACCTGAATGGTAAGAATTGTTGTCCCCGCCTACATTTGTCCCTGCCAGATTTGAAAAGGAAGTCGAAGCTGTTAATGCAGATGTTAAAGTGAAGTCTCTCCAGTGTGCACTTGATGAATCCATAAAATCAAATTGGAAGCAGAGAAAGGTTTGTTTGAATCTGCAATATTGAAAAGCGATTCAAAGTCAGGTGCTTGTATATCGCTGAAAAACACTAAACACCATTTCCATAACTTTACAGGATTTTGAAGCCTTCAAAGAACACAGCACCAACCTCCTTATGCAAGAAAGGGAGTTAAATAAGAAGCTTCGCCACATGATGGGATAACATTTAGCCTTATACAAGAGTTCTTACCAATGTTTGCATTCAAACAAATAATTTAACAAAAATAGTTTGCTGCTTCACAGTTCCAACAACAAAAAAGGACAACATGTTGAATCAGTTCTTAACATGAGAATACTCCTCTGCCAGTTTTTCAGCCTTTTCAATGACTTTTCCAAAACAATCAACATTAAATGAATTTGAAATCTCTAAATCTTGGTGCAGCAAGCAGCATTGTACCTACTTGAATGCTCTGGAAGCCTTTGATTGTATTATGGAGAGGCACCAGGTTCGCCATTTGACCTTCTGCTACGCAGTGGGGCTGCAACAAAAAAAAGCTAGATCTTACGAAAGTGAATTACTGTACGGTCAGCTTATCTTCCTCTGATAATTCATCCACACCAAGAAAAACACTGATGTCCTGCATGACTTGTAGTCCTAAAAAAAAAGAACAATTCAGTAAGATAATGCTTTAGTTTCTAGCTCTAGCATTGCAGTTATTGTTGACATCCATTCAACATGTCTTAGCATCCACGTCAAGGCTTGCCTGAAGAATCTTCTACATGCCACGGGCAGCATTGTAGTGTTCATCATCCAAAACAATATTGGGGTCCATGATTAGGGAGGTGGAATCCAAAGGGTCCACAGCAGTTGTTGGCGTTTGAGGGCCCATAGGGGCCCTGAAGGCGGAGGTCCAGAACCTTATGAACGCAAATCAGACCCTCCGTTCCATCTATGGCGGTCATTCTGAATGTGTTTTCACCTTGAACGAAAACATGATGAGAAGCAGTAAAGACTCTGTAGACATTTAAGCCCTAAGTGACAAGTGAGAAGAAAAAAACAGTGACCGTGATTATATGTCTGATTTGAACCTCTCTTATGTGTTAATTACTAAATAAGGGAAAACATTTCAACACTTTCAAAATAATATTTCAAATTGACATTGTATTTTATTAAAAGGTAGGTTTAAAAAAAAAAAAAAGTTTTGTTGGTATTATTTTCATTTTTTCCTTAACAGCAGTTCATCACTTATTAAAATATACATCTGATTAATAAAAGAAGATGTGACAATAACATTACATAAACAGCCTACCTTGAGTGTAGGGTTCATGGAGAAATTAAAACTCAACACGAAGAAAACATGAACGCTTAAGTCAGATTTGTAACATGGGTTAATGGTGCAATTCAGTCCTCTTGTGATCGAAAAGAGTATGGATCACCACTTTATTTTCTTTGCCTTTCAGAAATATGACCAAATAGCTGCTGAAATTAAATATACATTTGCAGTGATCTCGGTGACTGGAGACTCTAGTAATTTCGACTGAGTCACTGAACAACGACTTAATCGCGTTTAAAGAAAAGCCAAAGTGTTGATGGTGACAGTCGGTCCATGTGAAGTGTTTTTGAGCACTCGAAGAAACAGCCGTATGTAATGTATCCTTCCGATTGTCTATTTAAAGTTGATCCCAAGCTTAAGAGTCTGCAGAGTCCTGTGGCAGCACCGTCACACAGCACCCAATTTAGTTAAAGGAATGGTCCACTCATTAGATAATTAATCAAAACTTCAGTATTTAGTGAAACATTATGTTTAAACCATACCCTGAAGAAATCAGCGATATTCCCCGGTAAATAATGATTTTATAGCTCTTTTTTATCAAAACCTTTATATTCCGTCTGGCCGCCGCCATTTTTGCCATTTTCAGTAGTCACGTGATAGTCGTGACGTCATCCATGCGTTCACTTTGTCAACACACGGAAACATAGCTGAATATTTGAGTTCGGACTCGTCAGCAGAGGAAGAAGTTTTGATGTTTTATCAGTATGACAATACGACACCCTCTGTTCGTAGACCCTCACATTGTACAAGGAAAAACTTCCGAAGAAAACCCCCAGTTTAAAGGGAACATGGGAGAAACCTCAGGGAGAGCAACAGAGGAGGGATCCCTCTCCCAGGACGGACAGACGTGCAATAGATGCCGTGTGTAAATTGAAGAGATAATACATTTGCAACATAGGTAGTCCAGATGTTTGGAAATGCATGTGTGTATAATAGGAAGATGATATAAGATACTATATGTATGCATGTAGTACCACCCTTGCTAGCGATTCCCTCCCTTAGCATACTCAGCTTCGTTGTCCCTGGCCATAGAATCACGATTTTATGGGGCCGGAAAAAACTGGGGGGAAATACACACTAGTCGGTACTACGCTATATGGAAAGGCCACCAAAAACTGTCCTGGCCTGGACGCTAAAGGACGTTAAAACGGGACTAGCCGCTGCAATGGAAATGCGCTATAACATACCTTATTCTTACTCCGAGCACTACTTCTGCTCCTCCGTCGCTTCACACTTGCAGAGGGCGATTTCTCAACTGGCCGAACTGGTGTCCTGGTCGGTGATGACACCAGAAAGACCGATGGTACTGCATCTCCATTAAGTAATGGTTGTTCCATAAATCCCATGTTATGTTTTATCATACTCTCAGAGTAGTCGTCCGGAAATTTGAAATGTTCGCTGCATACATGAGCCTGTGAATCTTTTGGTTCGGGCCGGCCACATTTCGCTAGCCACTGCCTCTGAATGTACTTCTTACGCTTACCTTTTGGCAACAGATGGAACTAAGCATTCCGTGGATTGTTCCTATCAGAATTGTGGCAATATTTCGCGATACAGTGAGGCATATTTGAATAGAGAAACTACAGTAAATAACATGGAGATCAACGTGTCCTCGAAAACCAAACGCATGGTTTACGTCACGTCCGGAAAATGGCGGCGCCCACAGTGTTGATGTTATTTCGGTATATAATCAGTTTAAAATCACTGATAATGTCATCGGATTAAAAAAAAAAAAAAAGAAAGACTGGCAGAGACTGGTCTGTTTTATCGGATGATAATTATTTAAAAATGAGCATACCATTCCTTTAAGGTGGCTAAAGGTAAATATATACATAGCTGCCTATCAGCGTGATCGATGCTAAAAGGCTCAATTTAAAGGACTCTGAGCATGCGCAGTCCATCTTGCTCTTGCCATCCCCTCAATTACCGGAAGAGGACGGCACAACCCGTCTGCAGCATGGATGTATAATAAGAACTGCAGTTCTCATTCATAACACTCCGTTCGATGTCTCACTATGGGATGCGCCTCAACGCGTATGCAAACAGAAGCATCAATCTCATTACGCCAATCCTGATTGGCTGGTGATCTTGACGTCAACGTCAGGGAATCCACCCACCCTTTAAGTAGCTTGCGCTACGACGCAGTGTCATTCAAACACCTCTTCTCGCTTCAGAGCACATCTCGTTTTATCAATAACCGGGCTAGCTTAACGGTCCACAGACTGAACCCAAGCTAACATTTGGTCGACGGGCGCTTGCCGGTTACTTTTTTGCTTTGCAAGAAGATTGAGCAATATTAACACACCAGTTAATATTAGAATCTGCCTCGCCGTTCTTTCTGTCGAAATAACGGTAAGGTTCGATTTTTTTCTTCAAGCTAGTAACATACCTGTTGCTAGTTTGTTCTTCCCTCCACACCGACACCACGGTAAAGAGGACGTTCTCTTTTCTCTCTCACACCAGAGGAGACAGAGATAAAAAAGGTATTAACACACCAGTTCATATTCTTTAAAGAATAAAATCTACACCGTCGCCTTTTTTCCTTTCGGACTAACGGCAAGGTTAGATTTTTCTCAGTAATGTACCTGTTACTAGCGTGTCCACTCCACGCCGACACCCCGGCGATCGAAGATGGACCCTTCTCTCCCTCACACCAGAGGAGTCAGGGACTCGGAGGCTCGGCTATGCGGCTGCGGGTTTAAAATTTCAGGCACAGACTCACACCAGGTCTGCTCGTCCTGCCTCGGGCTGGAACACGCCCAGGAGGCTATCGATAACCCTGGCTCGTGCGGGCATTGTACCCGACGGTTAGCACGCCAAGCTAGCTTGTCGGGACAGGACCCCCTCTTGTACGCTGATTCGCCGTCCGGCAATCAAGACATGGTGGCGTCCGCCGCAGAGATTGAGCCCCGCGCTGTGTCAGACTGGGGCTCAACAACAGCGACAGCCGCTGAACCGGAGCCCCACGCCGTTTCAGGCTGGGACCCGGTGGTGGCAAGAGCCACGAGAGCGGAGCCCCGCGCTGTGTCAAGCTGGGGCTCCCAATTGGACCTCACCATGGTTCCACCCGCGGAGGATGTCCTGGAGTTGGACTACATGGAGGACGAAGAGGATACCTCTGAGTTCCTCCTGTCTGACTCAGATGGGGATGACATCTTCGTTTCATCGGCTCAGGCTGCTAAGCCGGGAGTGATGTCCGCTCCCCCGGGTGAGAGCACACCAGTTTCGCCCGTCCTAAGCATGGACTTGCAGGCCATGTGTCACCGCGCTGCGTCCAGGCTGGACATCCCATGGCCTGAAGCGGCCAAGGAGACCTCCAGATCTCGCTACGAGGGGAAGAACTTGCCCCAAGCAGCGAGGACGAAGAGGCAGCTCCTTCCAGTCTTTCCGGAGATGCTGGACGAGGTGTCGGTCTCGTGGAGAGACCGTCCCTTCAGCAACAAGGCCCCAATCCAGGGTGCCTCCTCCCTGGACTGTGACAGTATGGAGAGGCTCGGCCTGCTCCGCATGCCGCCCATGGAACCGCTGGTGGCAGCCCACCTCCAACCGAGGCTGGCTTCGACACCAAGCAGGAACCCCATGCTACCGACAAAGGCAGACCGGTTCCAGTCAGCGATGACCAAACGGGCCTATAAAGCCGCAGCTTAAAGCTCTCAACGTCTCCTCGCTGCTGACCGCCTACCAGGCGGAGCTTTGCGAGGACATGTCGAGCAGACCTGAGCCTGCCGTGTGGGACGAGATCGCAGCGATCACGGACATTTGCCTCCGTGTGCAGCACTGTGCAGTCCAAGCCACGGGCAAAGTACTGGGAATGATGGTGGTACAGGAGAGAGCCAGGTGGCTCAACCTGACCAACCTTCCAGACCGGGAAAAATAGGATATTCTGGACATGCCTATTGTTCCCGAGGGCATATTTGGCTCCGCTCTAGCTTCAATGCAGCTGAGGTGCGAGTCAAAAAGGAAGGGAGACGAGGCTCTCCAGCTCTGTCTCACCCAAAGGGTCCAGCCGCCACCTCCAATGGTCCCGCGGCAGGCTTTCACCCAAGCTGTCTCACGTCCTGCCCGGTTCAAAATACCGAAGCAGCAGAGACCGCAGCCCGGCCAAGAAAATCTCCGGTCCCGGCAGCGGCCGCTCAGGCGCAGCCGACCCAGGTTTTCAGCCACCAGGCGAGGAAGAAGAAGCGGGCGGCCTGACAGCCTCCTCTCCTCTCCTCGATGAAGGAGCTGGAAGTTCCCTGTTCCCCAGCTCCAGAGCACGTTCCAGTGTTGGATGCTCATGTGTTTTCGGGGTGCCGCCATGCCCCCATCTTCCCGCCGCCTCGAGTGATGCCAAAATGTCATCCTCAAGTTCGCCCCATCAGGGAAATGGACTTAACATCAAAGACAGCAAGTTCCGCTGCCTATTTAAGTCACACAAACACATGTCATCATTGTTGTTTCAAAATAAATCATTTTCCACTGTCGTTTCCAGGCTTGAAGCCAAGGGCGCAGTCAATAAAAATGAAAAGAAAAACAATAAAAACAATAAACAGTCTGTCGTCTCCCCCTCTTTTGAGAGCGGCTACGGCCTCTCTCAAAAGGCGGACAATGGACGGGATTGTGAATATGAATGTGAATATCCATGTGAATATGATTTAAGTGTGTGGGGGGGGGGGAACTATCGTCCTCTAGGGGGGTCCGGGGGGCAATGCTCCCCTGGGAAGATTTTTGTTTTAAATGTTGAAGTTAAAAGCATCAATCTGGTGCACTTTAAGAGTTAAGAGATCTATGGATACATCTCTCAACACCCATATGAAACAGAACAGTAAGCAGATTTTCTTTATGGATATTTTACAAATCACTCCCCTTTCAAACTGTATTGTTGTTTATTAATAACAACTTTTTTTTACTGTCATATAGTATTTTATACCTGTTTACTTTATTCTCTTATTTTTGTATGACTATAATGATCATATAAAGATGTGCCTTTACCTCACTGGTTGGAGAAAAAGCTTCTTATATTCGTTAGCATAGCTAGCTAACCAGATGCTAATAACAACAACGTTATTGACTGTATGATCAGTATGACAGATGAACAGATCACCACTGGGCCTTCAACTAAAGACACAGCCACGCAAAAAAACTGCGGCATGTGTACGGCTCCTTATGGGTACTGACCATAGTACTGACATTTGTGAAGTCCCGGCCCGGAGCGACGTCCTGGTGCTCTCCGTCAGCTCGAAACCCCCGTCGGACGAGACATATACCACGTGATGACACGTGAGGCTCGTGTTGTGTTCAAGGACCCTGACCTTGGCCAGGAAAAACAGGCACTCGCTTGTTTAATTCTTTTGCAGTCTAGATTTCTAAAAAAAAAATCTTTTTTGCGTGAGTTACCTCGAGGGCCGTATCAAATTGTCTTGCGGGCCGTGTACGGCCCGGGGGCCGGAGGTTCCCCACCCCTGTTCTAGAGCAAGAGATTTTCTCGCTGCTAGAAAAGAAGGCTATATCGATAATACCCGCCGAACAGAGTCAGAGCAGCTTTTATTCCAAGTATTTCCTCGTTCCCAAACGGGGATGGAACGGAATTCGGCCTATACTAGATTTGAGAGCTCTGAACAAATATCTCGAAAGATACAAATTCAGAATGCTCACTCACACATCTCTGTTGCGTCTCGTGCGCCAAAACGACTGGTTCACATCAGTCGACCTGAAAGATGCGTATTTCCACATCCAAGTATATTACCCACACAGGAAATATCTGAGGTTCGCCTTTCAGGGTGTCTGTTACGAGTACAGAGTACTTCCCTTCGGTCTGTCTCTCAGCCCGCGAGTGTTTGTACGGTGTACGGAAGCCGCGATAGCCCCGTTGAGACAACAGGGTATTCGCCTAGAAACTTATCTGGACGATTGGCTCCTTCTCGCACAGTCGGAGCAAGAGGCTATTACGCAGACGAATGTCCTCGTAAAACACCTGCTTGACCTGGGTTTTGTAATAAACACAGAAAAGAGCATGTTGTCTCCAGCCCAGACTGTACTCTTCCTGGGCCTACGCCTGAATTCGGCACTCTTTACAGCCCGCTTGTCAGCAGAGAGAGTGAAAGCCTTCAGGGCTTGCATCGCTCATTTCCAGCCACGAAAATATGTTCTCTTCAGATCATGTCTGCGGTTGCTGGGGCTCATGGCGTCAGCCATTCTGGTGGTACGACTGGGACGCTTACACATGAGAGAGTTTCAGCGCTGGGTAGCTGCCCTCAGATTGGACCCCGCGCGTCATGGCTACACCCATGTAGTACTAGTACGGGGCATATCTATGGGTGCTGTCCTATCGCGGAAGGTGGTCACCACAGACGCATGTCTGACGGGCTGGGGGGGTATATACGAAGGTCGACCTGTGAGGGGTCTCTGGAGCAGAGACCTCCAACGGTCACACATAAATTATCTGGAGCTTTTAGCGGTGTTCCTCACCCTGAAACGCTTTCTGCCTTTTCTCAGAGGACATCATGTCCTCGTGAGGACAGACAACAACTGGCACGCAAACTGATCTTATGGAGCTGCGGACGTCTCCTCTCTCTGAGAGCAACGCACGTACCAGGAGTGATGAACCTCGGGGCAGATCTGCTGTCCAGAGGTGCACCACTATATGCAGATTGGACTCTACATCCAATGATTGTGAGTCAGCTGTGGGTGCGTTACGGCCGAGCCGCGGTAGATCTGTTCGCATCAAAAGAAAGCTGTTCTTTTCAATGCACGATTTAAACGCACCGTTAGGCGTGGACTCGCTCGCGCACGTTTGGCCTCCGGTCCTTCTGTACGCGTTCCCACCCCTGGCTCTGATACCCCCAACTCTGGCCAGAGTGAGAGAACAACGCCACACACTTATCCTGATAGCTCCACACTGGCCTGCAATGTACTGGCTGGCAGAGATATATCAGCTGCTGTGCGGGCAGCCGTGGCAAATCCCACTACGCAGGGAAATACTGTCTCAGGCGGGGGGGGGGGCGATCTTTCACCCACACCCAGAGCGCTTGGCACTATGGGCCTGGCCCGTGAGTGGTACAATCTGAATACAGTGGGTCTCCCTCAGAAGGTGAAAAACACTATTCAGAGTGCAAGAGCTTCCTCCACCAGGTCTCTCTATGACTGTAAGTGGAGGGTGTTTGAGGAGTGGTGCCTTCAAAAAGGACACATCTCTTTTCAATGTCCTGTCGGGGTGATTTTATCATTTCTACAGGACTTGATCGATAAACACAGAGCTTTCTCTACGATTAAAGTGTACCTGGCTGCTATTGCTGCATGCCATGTGGGCTTTGAGGGAAAGACGGCTAGCCAACATCCTTTGGTCTGCCGTTTTATGAAAGGGGCTCGCAGGCTCCTCCCTGTTTCCAGGTCACTGGTGCCCTTATGGGACCTGGCAGTGGTTTTAAATGGGCTCACTCGACCTCCATTTGAACCCCTGGAAGAAGCTGACATGAAACACCTGTCACTGAAGACAGTGCTGTTACTGGCTCTGGCATCTGCCAAGCGAGTCAATGACATTCATGCGCTCTCTGTACATCCTTCGTGCACTCAGTTTGCCCCGGGGCAAACGAGAGTGTTGCTGAAGCCCAACCCTGCCTTTATACCTAAGGTGGTTGGCTCATGTACCCCAATTGACATTGTGGCATTTCCTCCGCCGCTGTGTTCCTCTAAGGAACAGCGGCCGAATTTGCTGTGCCCAGTCTGTGCTTTACGCATCTATATGGACAGGTCAAAAGAGTTTCGTTGTAATGACCAACTCTTTATATCCTGGGCTAACCCTCAGAAGGGCAAACCCGTTACCAGGCAACGGCTCTCCCACTGGTTTGTGGAAGCGATTGCTCTGGCTTATACGAGTCAGGGTTTGCAGGCACCAACGGGCCTGCGTGCTCATTCTACTTGTGGACTGGCTACATCCTGGGCTTTGTTCAAGGGTGTTTCCATCCAAGACATCTGTGCAGCAGCGAGCTGGTCCTCGCCGCTCACTTTTGTCCGCTTTTACAGGCTAGATGTCTCTGCTCCAAGTGTGGCCCGCGCAGTGCTGGGTCCCGTGTTGAGACAGAGTTCTGCCTGTTAAGTTCTGGTTGTTTTTGGTGATTTTCGAGATAAGCATGTCTAGCAATACGGGAGTTTCAATATCCCATAGTGATACATCGAACGGAGTGTTATGAATGAGAACTATAGGTTACTTACGTAACCCCAGAGCTCAGAGTAACATGAAGTGAGATGTCTCACCAGACGGCCCTTCTTGCTATGGCGAAGCGAGAAGAGGTGCTTATTTTGAATGACGCTGCGTCGTAGCGCAAGCTACTTAAAGGGTGGGTGGATTCCCTGACGTTGACGTCAAGATCACCAGCCAATCAGGATTGGCGTAATGAGATTGATGCTTCTGTTTGCATACGCGTTGAGGCGCATCCCATAGTGAGACATCTCACTTCATGTTACTCTGAGAACTGTAACCTATAGTTGAGTTTATCTGTGTGATAAATAGTGTACCCTTGCAGTCTATGGTATTTAAGTGCTAACTAAAACCATGCCAGTGTCTTAAAATCCGTGGTGGATACGTTTTCAGATGTTGTACTTAAGTAAATACATATTATCACACTCTGAAAACACTCCACTTTACATACACGCCCTCCATTTGAATCATTATTCAAGTAAAAGTAGTCCTATGTAAGTAGCCTATTAGCATAAAGTATTAGCAGAGTTTAAGTAGTCATTGTCCAGTCAAATCTCTGTTGGTGTTTTACTATTATATGATGTTTTTTGGACAAATATTAAGTAGCCTTATTTAGCAAAGGGTTTTTATTCAGAAATAATTGAAAATACCAACACAAACAGTGATTAAATCACCAAAACAAACAGTGAGCATATGAATCTGAACATCCAATGGTAAATCTTCAGTGCAGAATGCTGATACACATAGTTTGTGAAGTTGGGATGATATACACATCAATGATACAATTCAGCATTCATTTCAATTAAAGAAAACCCGTATTTGCAACACTTGTTTGTTCCATTTCTATGACATTCATTGGATAAACAAATATTTTCACTACTTAAATTCAAATCGAACTGTTCTGATAAAAACGATTCTGTAGCTCGTTGTCTACCTTGCGATGTATGATTGTAAAGTCGTGTTGTTTGTATTTTTAGAACGTTATGTTCATGAGTTATTGATCAGCGAAATTCAAATCTGTCAATAACTCAGCCCAGAGCAGGCCCGGTTCTACGGGGGTGCATAAGGGTGCATTGCACCCTCAGTTGAGTCGTTATGCACCCTCATTTAAAAAGAAAAATATTAAAAGTGAAAAATATTACATATATAATAACAATAATAATAATAATAGTAGTAATAATAATAATAAGAATATATTACTTATCGTAGCTGCACATACAAGATATCCGATTAAAGCTGAGGTTCCACAGATTATTTAGGTATATAGTATCATCACTGAGTGATCCGAACTCGCGACAGGGGAAGCAAATACAGACATCACCACACGTACCTTTACGGAGCTTCTAGGGAGATCGTCTCACCGTAGCTGTCAATCTGATCAAAAGACATGTTTAATGGCATTACAACGAGAAAAAACACGGCTGAATCGGTTAATCCATAGGTTTTTAACGTCTCTGTATAAACAAATTATTTCATTTATAATCCATAATTCCATTTTTATGTAAAAATCGCAGAGCAAAAGTTAGCTGCTAATGGTAGCCACCAGAGTGGCTGCTGCTTCAGGTCTTGGCTATGCGGCAGTCTAACACACAAACATTACCAAATAAGGACTAGGTGGGAGTTCCCCTAGATTCCATTGGCTCTGACGGTTAGAAAGAGATGTCACATGTCAAAATCCAGCAAGGGGGGCCAGAGATATGGAAAATCCACCCAAATGGCCCCAGAAGAGGGTTTTTTTTGCTAAATCTGTCTAAAAAGATCAAATATCACTTGTTTTGCATCAATCTTGATACAGGGTACTTAGTATATGTTGTACTCTGGATTCCTAAAGCTTTTAGTCTACTAACCCATCATTCAAGGTTAGTTTTCACTATAAGTACAACATATTTTTTGGACGGACACTATAATTTACAGTTTTTTACTATGTTCAATCTGAATTTTCTTTAAAATACAAAACATCTATATTTATTCTGACTTTTCTACATCCAACTCACAGGTTTATCATTACTTTGAGAAAAAAGATTATTAATTTCACCCTTTTAGAAGGGAAGATATGGTCATTTGTTCTGGGAATGTCATTTTTGAGCCTGAAACCTGAAAAACAGGCTCGGGGTTTAACAGCTTGCATTTGTGGATGGTGTTTTACATTTACAAATCACATATTTACACACAAATTATTTTTATGTTCACACAAATAATTATGAGACATATATATGCCCATACTGCTACAATAGCATCTTATCGTGTCAGTCACATTCTTGCGAAACACATGAAGTCTTTCAAAGACGGCGAAGTTGTGAAAGAAGCATTCCTGGAGGCTGCCGACGCGCTTTTGGGGGACAGTAAAAATAACAGTAGCATTTCAACAGGTTTTTGATATAATAAAAACTCAAGTTAGATACCGTTATTAATCAGCTGTAAGTTTTAGTTTGTTTGAACTTATTCATTATAATTATTGTACAAAATGGTATAAGAATGCAAACTTAAATTGATTATAGTCTATTATCAATTCAGGTTAAGAAACTAGTGTTGCTTGCATCCTATTTTAAAGGCATTTCTTTTTATACTCTACTAAAATGCAACAAAAAAGGGTTTGATTCTATTAATTTTGTCTTTTTTATTGCACTTTGGCAGCAGATTCCTGTGTAGCTTCAGATCTGAGTTGTCTTATTAGTAAGCCTAATTTATACTTTTGTAGGAACACTATTTTTAATATAATGGCAAAGAAAGGGTTCAGTCTTTTCTTTTTTCCCTGTGTCAGCACTGTTCAATGTTTCTTGAAAACATTACCCACTGTAGTATGTGACGTGTGAATAAACTCCAACTCTGTATCAACAACACTGTTGTGTAACTTCAGTTAAATACTTGTATGTGTGTAGATTAGAAAGAGGTAAGATAAAGGATCTGCAGTATTTTATGAAGTATTCATCGTACAAAGGTCCGTTTTATACAAGTAGAAGTGTGTATTTACCTGGTAGTAGGCTGTCAGTAATGGCTACGCCTCTCTATTTGGACTGGTAGATCTCGGCAGACTAGCAACTTTAAAAGTAGCTCTCGGTTCAAAAAAGGTTGGGCACCATTGACCTAGATGTTGTAGTTATTGTCTTTGATAACAGTGATGTCGTGTTATCACATGTTTCAAAAGTTTGCACAAAGCTCTAAGATTCTGTAATTACCAGTACCACAAACATAATGGGGAACATAACAAACCCATTCAGTCAGCTTAACTAAACAATAATGTTCACAACTTACACATGTTGCTGCAGCATATAGGAACAATATATGAATGGGTGTCATTCATCAATGCGTAAAGTGACGGGGTGGATTTTGCCAAGCCATCATTCAGTGCAACATTCCTTTGTGTCAGAGAGTCTCCTATAATTACTTCTTGCCTGGAGCTTTGCAATACAAAGCCTCTTCACCTTAAGCCCGAAAGGGAGCCATGCATCCTCAGCCAGTCTGTACAGGACCAGCTGTATCTCCAAAACACTCCAGGAAAAGTACACAAAATGGTCACCTCTACCAGTGAATGGTCAGATGGTCATCTTTTAGGGTCTGTAAGGTGAAGTTCCACCTATAGACTACTGCCGCCAGTTATTGAGATATATTTCATGTCACCTGTCTATGGTTGCCACCCCCTCCTCGCAAAACTATAATTAAAGAAAACAAACCACAAGTGCCAACAAAAGGTATATATCTAGTACACTAGTTGAGTAATACCTCTGTTTCTTAATCAAACCAACAGGAGCTTATTGACCCTTTTTATCTTTAGACAAGCTGACATTGCTTTGGGGTTTTATAATTCATTCAGGACATCTCAGATTCTTTAACCCTTTTACCTCAGGCAATGTTGATATATAGTCCAGGGCAGAGACCAAAGGTGATCAGACCTTTGCCACAGGGTCTCTAAACTTCCTGTGGAATTTATTCTGGCATCAATGTCTCCTCTTAAAAAAGGATTTTAACATCATGTACCAGTGCTATTTTTCAACTATTTTTCTGCAAGGTTAACTGACTTACAGTAAACAACAGATTTAAATAACAAGACATTTAAAAAAACAAATAGCTATTATCCAGATCTCACCTCACACAACTCTGCAGTACGTCTAACCCAATCAATCAAAGTATGTTTCCCTTTCAAAGGATATAAGATAATATGCAAATATAGGTCATATAACCTTTGAAAAAAGACAAATACACAATATTATATAATTAAACAAAAGTTGTGCTATTCAAAAACTTCTAGTCAACTTATGCATCTATTTGATTGAACTTACAGTGGTTAAAATACACATTTAAAGAAACACACAGAAAATGTTGTAAACACATCCCAGTTTTCCCTGAGGGCAGAGCGGAGTCCTGGAAACACTCAATGGGCTCTGGTCTGGCGGTACCTCCTTATAAAGGAGGCGTGAGTGTCTGGGAGTCTCTCACTCTCTGCTCCACAGAATGACTGACACCGCTGCTGCTGCTTCTGTTCATCAATGAGCTAACTGGAGCTTACTGTGCACCTTCTGCTGTTCCTGCTACCTTCTTCAAGTGGGCTGCACTCAAAAAGGACACTATAATTTGCAGCATTTCCAAAGGAGGTTTAACTGTGAGTTGACAGAAGGACCATTTCTAAATTGCTTAATAATATTCATAAATTTTTTTGTTTGACTCTAAATTGTCTGACTGAACTGAAATGTTTTAAAACTTAGCAAATGTATGGATTCACAAACTTTTCCACTCAATTATAGTCTTTTAATTGGTGGAATATAATGACACAAAAAAGAGTGAAATGTATACTCAGAGTATGAAGTATAAGCTATGGGTTGTAAGAGGGAAAAAAAACATTGTTAATGTTGTAGTGACAATAACATTTACGATGTAAACAGCACAATATAATACAACTATAACATCAAATGAATTGCAATGATTTGATGCAGAAAATAATCTTGTCTATGGTCAAATGTATCCATAATGATTTGTTTTTGCTATTTTTCTCGAAAGTTGGGTCACGGATGTGTCCCTCCTTTAAGTTGGTGCTGCTGGTCACAGCACTGACATGTGTTTGGACGCAAGACCTTTACGAAGAGAGGAAAACTAACAAGAAATCCAGGGCCAAACCTGTGGCTGCAAATATAAACAATGGACAAGGTAAGATTGAAAATAAAATGAATAAACAAAAAAATTCATCATTTTGGCATATAGTCAAATTAAAATGTAATCACTTAGTGATACTAACACTTTAGAAGCATGTTCTACAACCAGTAGAGAGTCCTTCATCTTATTGTTTTGTGTGCACTCAGCCATCCTGGATGAGAACTGTAGCTTGGAGCTCTCCTTCCTGTTGGACAGCTCCGAGAGCGCCAAAGACAACCACGAGCAGGAGAAGCAGTTCTCCATGAACATGGTGGACAGACTGAAGGGCATCCAGCTGCCTACCGGCCAAGGATTGAGCTTGAGGGTGGCTCTTCTGCAGTACAGCAGCCATGTTATCAGAGAACAGACCTTCAAGGACTGGAGGGGCACAGAGAACTTCAAGACCCTTATAACTCCCATCATTTACATCGGGCACGGCACCTACACCACCTACGCCATCACCAACATGACCAGGATGTACCTAGAAGAAACCAGCCCCAGCAGCATCAAAGTAGCCGTGCTGCTCACAGATGGCATTTCCCATCCGAGGAACCCGGACATCTTCTCTGCTGTTGCTGATGCCAAGAACCAGGGCATCAAAATCTTCACTCTGGGCATCACCCGGACAGCCAACGAGCCAGCCAATGTCGCCCAGCTGCGACTACTGGCCAGCTCCCCGGCTTCCCACTTCCTCTATAATTTACAGGACGAAGACGTTATTCAAAAAATCGCCACTGAGATTGTGAGTGTAATTCCTTGTCTTTCAGCAGTCAACACTGAGAAGAAAAGTAATGTATTTGCTTTGCATATAGATCAGTTCAGAGTTGACACAAAGGCAGGCTGGTTCAGGTATTTGTATAGAGATGGAATGATGACAATGCTCAGGGGAAACAAATGAAAGGATGATATAACAGCTCTGGATTTGAAACGTTTTACATAGCTTTAGAAAAATTATGTTTGAGCATATCCCCTAGGATTCCTAGAATTACACACATGACTGGCATTTAGACATGCATTACAGTGACTGGCTAAAAAGATTCTTCAAACTGGGATCGTATTAAGGATTGTTCTCGGCCTTATCAATTTTGTCTTCTTTCAAGTTTAATTGACCTTACCTTTTGTTTTCCCAAACTTGTTTATACTTGTATGAAGTTTTTGTCATTTATTGTGCTACATTAAAAGATTATAACAAATAATCACTAAGCAACAACCTAGACCAACCTGATAAGATACTACAATGATACAATATTCAAATTCTATCAGATATTCATCCACTTTTGTTTTCTTTGCAGACTAGCTTGGCTGAAGAATCAGTAAGTATTATTAATACTACAAAGCTAAAATATGGAAGCTTTTGACATTTAATAATGTGTAATGTTGTGAGGTTGTATAGAAATACATTCATGACAGCAAACGTGTCCTTTTTCTGAAGTGCCCCCTGGCTCAGAAATGTGCTTGTGAAAAAGGAGAGAGGGGACCCAGCGGGCCTGCGGTGAGTATTTACACTCAAACCTTTCAAAAATATTCCACAAGTAGTTTTCTTTGAAGTGCCACAAGTCCGAAAAAAGGTTTCCAGACATGTTGGGAAGAGAAATCTATCATGATCCTTGTATTTGACGTATGGTAATTGTACCATTTTGAACAATCAGGATAATTACTTGTTTTTTCTCCTCAGTATAGCTTGCAGGCAATTGCCCAAGCAGAGGGAGTAGATATGTGGGCCTGACCCACATTTCTAAAATGAAAATCTATGGCAACAGGAAAAAGACATCAGAGACGATGGTCTGCTTTTCCCAGATAAATACGTTTGTTTTGCCCCGTCTCCATCAGCTATTGTGCATTTCTCGTGCAACATGTGTTGTCCCCCTTGGAAACCAGAGGCACCATATTTGTAGGTCCACTCCCCATAAAACTGGACCTCTGGCCACCATACATCTTTCATATGACCCGTTCTGCCACGGTCAGATACACAGGGATAAAGGACAGCACTATAATACACATCATTTCTGTGTGATGCTAAAAGATGATGATCCCCTGCCCACTCTAGACAAACCCCCCTCTTTACACTATCAGACTAATATCTATATTTTCAGAGGCCTGGCAGATAATCATGTTGCTGACAGCTGCATGGTTATTAACCAGGTGCTTTCTCCTAAAAAAGATTCTTTAAATTCTTCCAATCATACGAAGAGGCTTTCAAAATTGCTCTCATTAGTTTAATGGCCACAAACTAGTGATTTCTGGTTCTTAACAATTGACAAACGCTGTCCAGGTGCAGCTCAAGAACCGTGACCCCCTGGCCCTGTGGACAAGACACCTCTTGCCCTCCCAGTTACCTATGTCTCAGTTCCTTCCTGTGTTTCTCAAACGATGCCTGTCTACAGACAAAAACATGCCAAATACATATCCATGATTCTCTTTTTTTTCAAGTTTGGGTCATAGACCTGTTTGTGATTTGTGACTTTAGTAAGACACGACTAATTTTAGAAATATGTCAGAAACAGTGGTTCTTTAAAGAGCCCTAATAAAAGGCAATACAAAATATGTTTTTAAATAGAAAAAAACAGGTGAAAAAAAACAACAAAACATTAGATTGCAATGTCTAAGTCCTAAAATAAAATCATAAATAATACTAGCTGTTGCTTTAATATTTTTTTGTTGGATGGAATTCATTAATTTGGCATTCTAAACAATTGGTCTGAATAACACAACTTTAATTCTGTGTCCAGAATCAAATATGCTGCCCTGATCTATATTTTTGATTAAGGATGAAGATTGATGTACTTTTTCTTCTGTATGATATTAATGGCCAGTTTAGTTGGATGTGTGGGCAAAGTGTTTTAGTTTTTACTGTGCTCAGAGTTTATCAGAACAAACTTGTATGCCATGTCAAAGAGCTCGAGAAAAATAAATCTGGGGTGTACCCTTTTACGCCATAGACTCTAAGCCTTGCACTTAGAATGTTCTCTCTTTTTTACCCTACAACAAATGTTTTTTGACATTTGCCATGCAACATGAGCAAGCTGTCAATGTGGACCAAGAGGTGAGCAAAATGTCAGTAGAAGAAATAAATCAACTTAACCCTAACTTGGTTTCATTCTACAGGGGAAAAAAGGTCGCTCCGGAGAAGACGGAGCCCCCGGGCTTAGAGGGCAAAAGGTAAGTGCTTTTCGATGGACATGTGGACTGTGCTTGCCTCAGCTGGAAGGCTTTTTCAGGTGTCACATAATATGGTTCAAAAAATATATATGCACCACCTGGTGGACAACCACAGGGTTGTCACAAAACGTATACATATAAAGCATTATTTAATACCTCCTGAGTAGTTTTTTTTTTTAGTTTCTGGAAGTAGTAAACTGTAATCATTTGTAGCAGAAATGTACATTTTAGCTCGACATTTGTTTAAAACAGACATTTAGTTTAAGGACAACATATAAATTAAATACATTATACAATAAAGAAATTACATGCTTAAACATTTGTGAAGGAGTTTATGACAAACTCTATGAAGTGCAGTTTCTTCTTACAAAAATAACTTTTCGTTCTCTTCAGACATTTCCATGGAGTACCACAAGGCTCAGATTAAGGCCCTCTTTTATTCTCTTTAAATGCACTTAATATGATAAATAAAATAAATAAATATATATTACTGTCACACTAACCATTTGTAACTGTGCCTCCCCTTCGAAACATTTTTTAGCATGTGTTGTTTCAAAATATGCTCTCACTCTAATATCTATATGTTATATATTGTAAATAATATTGATTTATCGTGATTATAATCTGCTCATATTGTATGAGTTTATTAATTTGTGAATAATTATATACAGCTGTTCAACATCATCTTATTGTTGATCTTAAGTTATATTATGTCCAAGCTTATAGCACTTAAACTTAAAAAATATAAGTTTTCAGTCTATTTATATTGGTGCTAACTCTAAATAGAGGATGTTTCATGTTGTTGTCTCTCTTCTCAATCTGTTTAAACCTGCTACTGTATATGTCACTGTTTAAGGATATTCATTGATAAGAGATACAAGCAGTTGTAACTCTTATTCAATGATTCAATGAGTGTATTTTCTGTCACATCAGGGTGACGCAGGACTAAGTGGTCTACCTGGAAAAGAGGGTGCTGAGGTACATTTCAACATTTATGATCAAAGTAAGAACACCAATATCTCTGTGGTTGTTCACAAATAACATCCCATTCATTTTATTTACAGGGGAAACCAGGTTACAAAGGAGAGCAGGTTTGTGATCTAAAATACGATACAATACTATTTTATGATCAGATCATGTCTTTAATTGTTATAGCATTGGATATACTGAATACTAAGACAATATACAACAAAAATGAGATTCAATACAACATCATAATCACTGAAGACATTTAAATGAATGACAATATCATTTTGTCTTGTCGGAAACAATGCAAGTCTGTTCAGATTGTAATTTCTACATAGGGCGAGAGGGGTGAATGTGGTACTCCAGGAATCAAAGGAGACAGGGTACAACCGCACTGTCGACACACACTGAATATTATGTTTCCAGTTTGATCATTCCTTACTGTAAATACTGTGTTTGGTCTGATGAGCTTTTTTCTTTCCTGTGTGATGTGGTTCAGGGCCCTGAGGGACCAGTTGGAACAAGAGGACCTAGAGGGCTGCAGGTCAGTAGTAATCAAGTAGTAAAATATGCAACTATAAAGTTTAAAGAGAGCTTGTGTTTGATTGTGAATATGCAGACACATTTATCCAAACATACTTATTGAAATGTTGTGGGATGTGTTTTTTATCAGTTATTTTATGTTATTTCTGTGCAGGGGTTACCTGGACCACATGGGGACGTTGGACCAGAGGGCCATCAGGGAAAGCAGGTCAGCCCCTTTTAGAACACTTTTGCTTTCCTCATCGTGCACATCTGCTGTGGCCTTTACATTTCCTTTTGTGATTAGTTTAAACTAGAGGTTGGAGCTTTACCACCCGGTCTTTACCGTGCAGCACAGAGGACTGTTTGTCTGGTAATAAACTCCTGTGTGAACACTCGGCAACGAGCCAACGTCTTCTTCATCATTACTGTTATTCACTAGCAATGGGATGAGCCATCAGCAAAATAAAAACACAAAGATTCCGCTAATGATCTACTCGTATCCTGTTACTAAACACAGACTAGGAAGTGCCGTCAGCAATGTCAGCTCGTCCAATAAATAACATACATGGAAGTCAGTGTTGGGTGTCTGGCCATGTGAAGACTTGTAGGAAGCATTTGCAAATATTAACAGGACTCTTGGTGGTCTTTCTATATAGTTTATCTTCTGTTTCTGTCGCCTAAAGAGACGGTGAGACGTGTACTATTTTCACAAATTAATTTCATAGAATAAGAAAATGTGTAAATAGTAAATTGTATTCAGTTTGTAATTGAATTATTCTGGTTAATGGAAAGTAGTACAATGATACACATGCATTCATGTAATTCATCCAAACGTTGATGTAGTTAAGAGCCTCCAGCAGTTCTTTGTTAATTTGAGACACTGTTGTTTGGGGTTTCTCAAACTTTAAAGCATTACTTAAGCTCAAGTTAAGCTCTTATGTCCTGCCCTGCAGGAAGATATAAGATATCAGCAACACTAAACAAAAGATTTACATAATTGATTTAATCTTCAAAGAAGCATGTTACCTGCAAGTGTGTGTGTGCAGTATCCATGTATAAGTCTGTATTATCAAATGTAGTTTTGAGTTTGATATTTTTCCGAGGTGCAACATAGTGTTTAATTTTTCAATAATAGAAGGACATTTTTATGGAGGAAAGGATGACACCAAACTTATGGTTTAGGACTTATTTTCAGGACTTTTTGTTTCGAAATTGATTAATAGTAGTAATAGTTATATTATGTTTGTGCTTACAGGGTGAACGTGGCATATCTGGCCCTCCGGGAATTCAGGGGGAAACTGGCATTGGCCTTGCTGGACCAAAGGTAAATTATGTTATGGATTATCCTCTGGATATATCTGGATACTGGATATGTGATTGTTTGTTGCTATATCAATTTATTTAAGTTTCTCTTATTAAATTATCTGTTACTATTCAAATCTGCAGGGTGATATTGGATTCCAGGGTCGAGCAGGTCCTCCCGGCCCCCGTGGAGTGGGCGAACACGGCCCTCCTGTAAGTTAATCAGGAAATTATTTGTGTCTCTGTGGTGATCTGTTGAGAAAGCCCACGCAGGTAATTTGAATTTTTGGGTAACCTTTTGTACACTCTTGCTTTGTTTACAGGGACCTCAAGGACCACAAGGTGTTCAAGGGGAAAGAGGACCCCAAGGCGAGGGGCTTCCCGGACCAAAGGTATTTTTCCAATTCTATCGTCAGATAACTCATCAAAACAATAGTAATAGTAAAACTAGATCACACCATGTCTATAAGGTAGACTGGAAAGAGACAAGGGTCAGTTGTTGATTAATTCATGTGTCGATGCTAAATATGCTAATATATGTATATTGATTTTGGATTTTGCTTAAGGTCTACCTATCTTTGGAGACTATTTTGCCGTTCATGGTCTGCATCTGTTGAAACCAGATCTCACTCTTTTCCAACTCACTGGCTTACATCTCAGGTGTTCACTGTAGCGTTAATACTCACTCACAATGTTATACTGTAAGCCTGAAAAATCTGTATTTTTGCCTGCCATGCTGCAACATGCTGCATACATTTTACACCAGACTCTGCAAATACTCCATTCAAATAGAGATGCCTGGGATTAAACCAAGGGTTAGACAAGACAAATGCTAGACTGAGCCCAATGGTATATGGCTTACAGTTTAAATACGCAAGTACATTATTATTGCAGCAGAACAGAGAAACCATAACCACAATAAATTCAGATTAATGAATCATATCCAAGAGCATACTAATAATTGCATCTCCTCTCACAAGACAGAACATGTGGGTGAAATTGGCAACAAGAGGAGCATTTTTATGGGAAGGTACACTTTTATTTCTTAGAGAAAACTGTTGGAAAGTGAACACTAATAATGTCCTCAAGCAACACATCTGTTTTACCTGTGCCACACTTCCTAGTAGATTTGACTCCCCTGCGGATTTCGACCTCTTGTAAAATGTATCTTGATTCTTGAGTGCTTTTGTTGGGGGGATCACAACTTCTCTTCACACGTCCATCAGCAACTTCATAATTTCATAATCACTGCCACTGGCAAAAGTTCATGCAGTCAAGAAGTGGCATGAAAAAAAAGGTTCCATTCTTTGTGCGTAGAATCAGTTTGTATCAATCACAAGAGGATAACAGGAGCCAACACGCTTCCCTTCCATCGCTCTTCACTGAGAACAATGCACACTTGGCTGTGATCCAAAGGCAAGTGTCTGTGATATACTGACAGATATCCTGTTTTCCTTCACAGGGGGAACGGGGGCTCGGCGGACTGAGGGGACCAAGGGGACAGCAGGGTGCAGGAATCAAAGGAGAACGGGTGGGTTATAGCAGAGAGTTATAACAGAGAGAATATGCTGCATGAACTGATTTTTGTGTTTCTTAGCTCTTTACCATCACACATTGATTAGTGGAACAGTGTGAGGTCATGAATTCGTCAAACTCAAAATAATATTTAAAAATATTAATAATTCGGCGCTTCACAATTGTGCTATAATTAAACTGAACATTATTTGATGTGTGCATATTTCCCAAATTGGATAGAATATGCAAAGTGTTCTCTTGCATAAAGTACCTCAAGTTTGACAGCCCATGCGAAAAATTGTAAGAAACCCTGAGAGGCAAATACGAAAAAAACAGATCTAAATAAAAAAAATGCTGCTGTATGTATGACTAAAGAAATTGGATTTGACATCTTTGTAATCTTTTTAAGTTTGTAAAAATGTTTCAATAATCAATAAAGGACTGGGATTTTTCAAGCTGTTCGCTGATGTAATTCAAATTTCGGCCACAAGAGGATAAAGTGCAACACCACCCTATATTCTGAAAAGGACAAAAACGTTTATGTTTTCTAGCCAAAAGTTACTAAACAGACATGACCATAATTTCACATAACCTGCTAACACACAAAACAGTATGTTGTGTTTATTATTCATGGAGGATTAGAACATACCATGAATCAAACACAATAAACTAGTCCGATTTGTTTGAAAGAATTAGAAAAAATGTTGTGGTGAAGCGAGTCAGAGAGAACTGATACTTTGATGTTGTACTTCCAGGGTGATATGGGGCCTCTAGGTTTTCCAGGGCCAACTGGACTGACAGGAGCGGGCATACAAGGAGAGAAGGTCGGCAAAATGTCTTCAATATTTTCCCAAGCAAACTGACATTGAGTAGTGGGACACTCTGCACCAAAATCTCTCTAACTTGTATTACTACCCAGGGAGTCGAGGGTCCAAAGGGTCCACCAGGTGGCAGAGGAAATCGGGGAGAAGGTTTACCTGGACCTAAGGTTTGTTTAAACACCTGCTGTATGAAACACACATACTGCAAAGTGTATTAGGTTTTTAAGTATGATGAGCAGTTGTCCTCATGCTTTTTGTATTTCTAGGGAGATCAAGGTTTACCAGGAGAGCAGGGGTCCACAGGAGAGAGAGGCCTTGGGGAGCCAGGTTCAAAGGTAAATAAGTTAATTATGGTCTATGTTGGCGTATCGGAAGTACCAACTTAATCAAATCAAATAATACTGTTGTACTGTGACAGGGGGATCCTGGATCAGCGGGTTTGGGGGGCCTGCCTGGTCTTCCAGGAGAGGACGGGGCTCCAGGGCAGAAGGTGAAGTACATTATGCCGACTGTGTAGAAACAAACTTTGCATTACGATTGACTTTAATGATACAGTATCTTTGATGGGGTTTTTGTTAAATAGAAGACTCTATTGTCATTATATATACACAGTACATGAAATGATGAATGCCCGTACCATCGGTGCTTAAAATACACACACAATACAGAACTTTGCAAACCATTAAAAAAAAGATAAGCATTAAAAGACAAAGACATGAATAAAGAAATGTAAAGTTTGTTTGTTTGTAGCCTTTATTTAACCAGGTGAAAGCCCCTTGAGATCAAAAGATCTCTTTTTCAAGGGTGACCTGCAAAAGTGCTTTTGTTAAATAAATAAAGCAGTTATGCAGTGTGGAAAGAAACTGTTTAACATTCTGGTGGGTATAGTGTAGATATGTACTGTATGTATTGCTCTAAAGATCTATTTACCTTCTGAAGGAGTTGTCAATATGCCATTGCACTCTTTGAAATTATTTCATGTATGCACATTTCTTAATTAATAGTTGACACTTGATTTGTTCAAGTTGTTTAAAACATTAAAGGAGTAGCCATTACAATTTGCACTCCTACACCTATTGGTATGAGAAGCATACTAAGCCTACAGTTCAAATAAATTGCTATTTTTCTGTAAATGTAATGCAAAAACAGGACTGGAATCAGAATGAAATGGGTATTTGCCAATATCCAAATGTAGTTATTGGAAAAATATTGGAACGGAAAAAGGTGGATCGGTGCATCTTTATTATGAACTCACACTACTACATGTTTTCCTTTGTCCAATGGTTTGAAATAAAAAAATAAAACTTTTTGGTCTCACCTCATGGTTATAAAAGTATTACTTCTGTTTCATCCATCTTTCCACTCATAGGGGGAGGGTGGTTTACCTGGTCTAAGAGGCGCTGAGGGAGCACAAGGAATTGGCATTCAAGGAGAGAAGGTATGCATTTATATTACATTATAAATCCTTGTGTTGTTCAGAATGTATACAACAACAACAACCGTTACTGTAATCAGATATATATGATCTCTCCCAGGGTGACCAGGGTCTGAGGGGCATCCGAGGGTTACATGGACCTCCTGGGATATCAGGACCATCTGGACCAAAGGTAAGAGTTATTGAATGAGTATTGTATTAGGGTGTGAGAGCTTCCATGATCAAATACGCAGCCTCCATTCATTATATGATGGAAACATTGCCGTAGGTTGATTTATGGCACACTTTACCACAAAAACAAGTCCTCTGCAGGAGGTTGGCAGCTACACCTTTGTTGGTATAAAGATGTCAATTGGATGTTAAGTTTTACTTTTATCTTTCAGGGTGAACGTGGTTTGTCAGGGCAGCAGGGCATGCCGGGACAGCCAGGACGGTCCATATCAGGTCCAAAGGTAAATAAATAAAAACGGATCATCAAACTGTCTCTTAACAGATCTTGGCACTGAGGTACAAGTCAAAAGAGCTGCCAGATTCTGATGTAATGCAAGAAGAAATTGCTTCACCCACTCATCACTATGACTTTATTGTCTTTTCTCCAGGGTGATGTAGGAACTGCTGGTCCCTCTGGTCCTGTTGGAGAAACAGGCCATGGATTACCTGGTCCAAAGGTAAAAACTCAATTTTTTTAGGACATTTGGTAACCATATTGTTTCAATAAGCATACTGATTTGTTTTGTTTTTTATCAGGGAATTAACATTAAAGGTGGGGTAGGTAAGTTTGAGAAACCGGCTCGAGATACACTTTTTGTTATATTCCATGGAATGCTCTTAACATCTTAGCAATGAATATTAGATTAGATTAGAATCTTTAATGACCACACAGCCAGGCTGGTGGAATTCGTGTTCAGTGCAGATTATTACAGCTTGTTCCATACAATTCAACATACAATAAACAGACAATAAAAAGTACAACACACAGCACAGGGCTTTGACAATAACTCCATAAAAAAATGTCATCTGTGGAAGCCGTAGTACTGTAAAAAGCACGACCAATCATTTTAGCCGGCCCGGCTAAAATAACTGGATGGCCTACCTGCCTGTCAGCCTTCCATCTGTGCACAAACCTATCTCGTGCCCTCATTGGTTATGTGCGCGTTCGTGTGTGTTGGAGGAGGGGCTCTGTAAGGAAGTGGCAGATTTGTTCCGGCTGTGTATTTTCAAATTCTAGCGCAATCGAGCTGGCTTCTCCAAAATTACCTACCCCACCTTTAACTGAACACTATAGCAAAGATTGTGAAAACTGAGCGTTAAGCTAAAAAATCTTGATGGTTTTAATCACTATATTTTCTTTCATTAGGGTGATCGTGGTCATCTGGGTCCATTAGGGCCAGTTGGACCAAAAGGCGAAGGCTTCCCCGGACCTGTGGTTAGTTTTCTCAACCTATTCACACATGCTAAAATGCAGTAACCATTCAATCCTGTTCAAGTTGGCTTTATCTTAATCTATGCATGTGTTTATTTCAGGGTCCTCCAGGCCTGCCAGGATTACAGGGCGAGCAAGGCCCAGAAGGAGTAGGAATCCCTGGTCCCAAGGTTTGTGTCAATGCATTAATTGGTTTGTTTGTTTGTTTGTGTGTGTTATTTTGCATGCTTTGGGATGCCCATAGAGCATATTTCATGATGTCATAATCTGTTTCAGGGTGATGTTGGCTTTCGAGGATTGCCAGGTTTGCCCGGGCCAACTGGAGAGGGCTTACAGGGGCTGCCTGTAAGAACATGTTCTAACTAACAGCTCGATCTGAATCATAGCTAATAACCACAAATATAAAATGGTTGACAAAATGTGATTTTAAAGCTATCCTGTGATTGTATGCTATATGCAAGTTGATGTTATTTTTGTTTGTTTTAAGGGTAATGTTGGGAGGGCAGGGCCTGCTGGTCCATCTGGTCCTGCAGGAGAAGGTATTCAAGGCCCAAAGGTAAATCATACCACTCTTTACACAAGTGCCATCTTTCTCGCACTTTCGAGCAGAACAAACCATATTCATAATTGGCGATCTACATACGAGTGTGGAAAGCTCCCCATTGATTCAATAAATCTAAAATCTGATTTCAGGGTGATGCAGGATCTCAGGGTATGACTGGGCCAAGAGGTCCTCATGGAGATGGATTTCCTGGATCCAAGGTGATGTTTAAAAAACAAAACAATTTATTGATATCTATTAACCGGCCTCTGACTGACAGATTGCTCTCAAATGTTGTAGGGTGATCGTGGATCACAGGGTGAGAGGGGCACAAAGGGTACAAAAGGAGAATTGGGAGATGAAGGAGTCCCTGGTGAACTAGTAAGAAAAAACTATATTTTCCTTACAAATAAATAATGAAACCACGATTCTTATTACCCTATGTACTGGGCCAAAATATTAATGTAATGTTTCAATTTTTCACCAACCCAGGGAAAGCCTGGAGTTAAAGGAGACCAAGGACTCACAGTAAATTCATCAACAAACGTTTGAAAAATTCACTGAATAATAGGGATTTTATACTTATATAATATGTTCAAATTCTTTTCAGAGAGAAGACATTTTGAAGCTGATCAAAGAAATCTGCGGTAAGACTACAAGTCTAGGATACTGTTATAACCATTAACTGGTATTTATTTAAAATGTGTATTTTCTGTCAATTCTTTGGTTCAGATTCTGAAGGCATCATTTTTTATACAGTAAGGTGTACAATATGTTATAGCTGTAATGATTGATGGCCACTTAAAAACCTTAACATTTAAAGGTCACCTATTATGCTAAATCTACTTTTTCATGTATTTTATCCATAACTCTGTCCCCTCTGTGTAAAGAGATTCGGAAAGTTTCAGGAACAATATTCTCTTTTTTTGTCCTGATCCATTTATATAAAAACCTGTCTGAAAATGAGCTGATCAGATTTTGGCCACTTTGTGATGTCTCAATGTTTTTGGGGGTTGTGTAACCATTAGCCAATAACCAACCGAGGTACCACCCGCCCACCTTATCACCTGCATCTCTTCCTAGAGCACCATTGTGTTCTTTTTAACCAAATATCTCAGAGGGGCGTGGCCAGCAGCAGCTACTTTGCATTTAAAGCTACGGACACAGAATCAGCACTTTTGAAACAGGGCTGAAACAGAGGGGTTTATGGGATGCGACAATGAATGATATGTTTGGGATTTGAGCCAAACACTTCAGAGACATGTTTTGTATATAACTGAGACCTATAATATATTGTTGAAAAAGAGTATAATAGCGGACCTTTAAAATGCATATTGCAAACATGTCAGCAAATAGTTTACCCATTTACACATCCAGCAGACGTGGAGAAACATTAATATTAATTTGTTCAATATTTACTCTTCTTTTAGCTCTGTTTTGTTCTATACCAACTCTGTACCAACACAGTTAGCTTTAGCCGCTAACTGTGTCTTCCTGCTGTTTGGAGTGACAATTGTCATTGTGGTTTTAGAGCTTTTTCAGTGAAAATGGGAGTGAAAGTAAACCAAAACAGTAAAGTTGTTCGTCAAAAAATATAAATAATGACCTGAAAGACGCTAAGAGACTCCATTGAGTATTGTGATGATTCTCTGTGAGTTCATCATTGCGAGCAAACCCTTTTATAGGACCACAGTGACAGTATTCTATTGTTTTCAGGATGTGGCATCAAGTGCAAGGAAAGGCCGATGGAGTTGGTGTTCGTCATCGACAGCTCGGAGAGTGTCGGCCCCGAGAACTTTGAAATCATTAAGGACTTTGTCACCAGGTTGGTCGACCGGACCACAGTCGGACGCAATGCCACCAGGATCGGACTGGTCCTCTACAGTCTGGATGTTCATTTGGAGTTCAACTTGGTTCGCTACATGAGCAAACAGGATGTTAAACAGGCCATCAGAAAGATCTCTTACATGGGTGAAGGCACCTACACTGGCACCGCCATCAGAAAGGCAACTCAGGAGGCGTTCTTCAGCGCTCGGCCTGGAGTCAGGAAAGTAGCCATCGTCATCACCGATGGTCAAACTGACAACCGAGAGCCAGTCAAACTTGACATAGCTGTGAGGGAAGCTCACGCCGCAAACATCGAGATGTACGCCCTGGGGATCGTCAACTCTTCTGATCCCACGCAGGCTGAGTTCCTGCAAGAACTCAACCTCATTGCCTCTGACCCCGACAGCGAACACATGTACCTTATTGATGACTTCAACACTCTACCAGGTGATAGCCACAGTCAGATGTTGTAAATATCATTCCTTTAGCAATGTGTTCATTCAAATATAGCTATAATTGTTTTCAGCTGAGAGGCAGTAAAGTGCTTTATGTTAAACAGATGTTTTCTTTTCCAGCACTGGAGTCTAAACTCGTCAGCCAGTTCTGTGAAGATGAAAATGGCGCCCTCATTTACAATCGTTTAACAAATGGAAACTGGAACAATGGCCATAGGCATGGTACTAATGGAAACAATGGCCATGGTACTAATGGACATGTAGATAACAACAATGGATATAATGGCAATAATGGTTACATCGTATATAATAATGGATATGGGGACACTGGAAAAGCTAAAGATAACCAAGAGGAGAATCCAAGTTCGGGGCGCACCAGCAGCCGAGGCCGTGGAGACACCTTCGCGCTGCCCATCAGCGCTGATCCCCTCCCAATCCAGGTTTGAAAACTCATACTGGATTGTTTAAATTAAAGTATACTTGTTGACATTTTCTTCACTGATGGTGCACCATTCACAACACTGACATGTTTTAATGTTGTCCTCTAACTCCAGGAGCTGGAAGATGATGAAGGTGAAGATTTAGACTTCAGAGCCCAGACGCGGGGCGCTAACACGGTAGCAACCGTAGCTGTAGTTAACAAAACAACATCTTTATCGCCTGTAAGAGAAAGCTCCGACTTCAATGAGGCCGTCATATCATCTTCTTCATCCTTATCTTCTTCTGCAACATCTGAGTCAACACTGATCTCAACTTTAGATTTAAGCTCTAACCAGTTGCAGCCAGTGGTGAGTCCAGTCCTGCCTGAAGGTGAGTACTGCAGCCTGCTCAACATCACCTTGACATTTAACTGGCGGAAAGTACAGATGTTTATAAAAAAATAAGTGATTACTGAGGATCCTGGAATGGTGCATGCCGGCTCACTGTCATGGCTTACTTGGAAACTTGGATAGAACAAAGCTATTATTAATGTTATTTAACATGCTTTTCCTACTATAACAAGCCAAAACATCTGCTGTGAAAAAGGCCCATTTGTTTTTATGTACATTTTGGGGAGAAAATGTGCTTCTCACACACCATTTCTCCTCCAGAGGCCCCTGCTCAGGACCCTCGCTGTAACCTCACCTTAGAACAAGGCACCTGCAGAGACTACACCATACACTGGTACTATGACATGCAGGCCAACGCCTGCGCACAGTTCTGGTACGGAGGCTGCGGTGGAAATGACAACCGTTATGAAACAGAAGATGAATGCAAGAAGACTTGCGTTCTAAACAAAGGTAACTTTTATTTTATTTTATAACAGACAACATTTTGCCTTCTATTTTTCATTATCTGAATATTGTTGTCTTATCCCCAGCAGGATAATAGGAGAAGCCATCAGAAAATCGACTTGATTACTTTACTATTTGTTATTTTAATGTGATGAATTCTGTCAGTTGGGTTCAGAGAATTATTTCATGCACTTTTTGTAACACTTTTGTCTTCACACACAAATGCATATAACAAATAAAATAGCAAGACAGAATTAAAAAGCCAATTGAATCAAATCCTAAAATAAATGTTGACATGTTGCTGTTTCAAACCAAAGATAACTGACTGACTTCACTAAGATTCACTTCTACAAAACTTTATTACCTCAAATTGTATTGTTCTCTACAGACCGGAATGAATCCTTTATTTAGGGTTTGTCTGTCCTCGTTTTATTTAACAACCTACATTCATTTTGTTATAATTTAGAAATGTACCTTTAGATCATTCTTATACCTCTATGAGCCACTTGCTTTACGTTGTGTTTATATTATTTACCAGAAATGCTGGGTACTTGTGTGTGTGTTCTTTTTGTTGTTGTTACAATCTTCTCGTTCGAGTTTTCCGGCAGCTGTAACAGACGACCATTTCTGTCTACTGCAATCGTCATCTTGTGATGAAGATTGAGGATTTCTGCACATATCAAATTAAAGGGCAGTTTGTGTGTGTATCTGAATAAATGGGTTATATGTTTTTAATAAAAAAAGTAAAATAATGGTGGTATGCCTGTGTTGTATCTGTTGATTAGGAAATATAACCATAACCATAACACCTATAACCAGCATCTGATATGAAAAAGTTGAATCATTTTACTATAAAGTTACTTTAAAAACAACCTTTATTTAGTGGGAATGCTGACACAGCATTCTAACTATCTGTTATGCTACGCACAAAATTATTTATTATTCCGCCGGGTTATTTTGCGCTGCTTCTTCTCCCACATTGAACATCGCAGAAACTCCGTTCAAACATCAAAACGTTCAGCTCGGTCGGGAATCGATGGCTATTACTTTTCTCATTCATAACTTTCATAATTCTAGAGATACATCCCATAATACATCCCATTTTTAACATGGAAATCAATGGAGAACTCTTCAGACTTCAACAATCTTCATGCAACTTCAAATGCTAACTGCTCCTTCTTCGACTGCTAACTGCTCCGTCATACTTTCACTCAGAAAGTACTCAGCCACACCACTTATATACCACGTGTGACTGTTGCTATGTCAGTTAATCTTTCAAATACAAGGTTGCTTGTTTGATTCAAGCTCTTGTAGTCAATATGTCAAGGTATTTATCCCTAGCATAACATTTTATCAGCTAACTAATGACACACACTCAGAGGATCTTTATAAACGTTTTAAGTATTGCACATCTTATAAATCACTTTTAAAAACCAGCGATGCACTACAGTCAGCTTTTCTAAAATAGAAACTTCAATGTTCACATCTTTCTTAATGATTCTACTTTTCAATGACCTACAAATAATCCTAATAATAATAATCCCATTTTCAATCTTTCAACTGTTCACATTTTTTGGTCAATTAACAAACCTATTACAAATGTGTTATTCAACACATTTGAGCCGTTGCCACATTTATTTGATCACCATGGAAACCTTTGATCTCTGGACACGTCGTTAGCTCAAATATAAACACCTGTGTCATGGAACACGATGATGTCACAACTCCAACTGACATGCTCAGAGCAGCAGACTTCAGATAATGGTTAATGGTCCTGCCCTCAACAGCTCTACGTCAATTATGGGGTGTCATCATATGCCGTATAACGCATCCCTCGCCATAAAACAGGATATCGCTGTAACTCCAATGGACACGGTCCGATCGTCCCCCAAAACTTCGCTTGTATATCACCGGTCCATGCCTCAACAGCCTTACGCCAAATCTGTGATCTCACCATAGGCTGTTGCCACGGGAACGCATCTCTCGCCATAAAACACGGTGTCGCTGTAGCTCCAATGGACACGGTCCGATCGTCCCACAATCTTCACCTGTATATCACCTCTCCATGCCTCAACAGCTCTACGTCAAATCTGACATCTCACCATATGCCGTTCCATGGAAACACATCCCTCGCCATAAAACACGATGTTGTCGTAACGCCTATGAAAAGGGTCAAAACAGCACCACACTTCAGATAATGGTTAACGGTCCAGCCCTCAACAGCTCTACGTCAATTATGTGGTTTCATCATATGCCATTTCCATGGAAATGCATCCCTCGCCATAAAAGACGATGTCGCTATAACTCCTATGAACATTTTCAAAAAGTGCTCAAACTTCACATGTGTGCTAACAGTCCAGCCGTGAAGACATCTACGGGACAGTTTTGAGATTTCTTCAAATGCCGTTGCCATGGCAACACAATGCTCACCATGAAACACGGTTTTCTCATAACTTCAGTGAAAATGCTCCAAATGGCCCAAAACTATAGGTTACTTACGTAACACCAGGTCTCAGAGAAACATGTATTGAGATGTCTCACTATGGGATGCGCCTCATCGCGGAGCAAACAGAAGCATCAATCTCATTACGCCAATCCTGATTGGCTGGTGATCTTGACGTCAGCGTCAGGGGAAATCACCCCCTATAAGTAGCCTGTGCCACAACGCATGCGTCATTCAAAATAAGCACCTCTTCTCTCTTCACCATAGCAAGGAGGGCCGTCTGGTGAGACATCTCACTTCATGTTACTCTGAGTCCTGGGGTTACGTAAGTAACCTATAGTTCTCATTCATAACACTCCGTTCGATGTCTCACTATGGGATATTGTAGCTCCCGTATTGCCAGACGAGCTTATCTCGAAGATCACCGATCAACCAGAATTTAACAGGTGGAGTCCCGACTCAACAAGGTGCCCAGCATTGCTCGGGCCACGCTTGGAGCGGAGACGTCTAGCCTGTAAAAGCGGACAAAAGTGAGCGGCGAAGACCAGCTTGCCGCTGCACAGATGTCTTGGATGGAAACACCCTTGAACAAAGCCCAGGATGTAGCCAGGCCCCGAGTCGAGTGAGCCCGCAGACCCGAAGGTGCTTGGAGATTCTGACTCGTATAGGCCAAAGCAATTGCCTCCACGATCCAGTGGGAGAGCCATTGCTTAGTAACAGGCTTACCCTTGTGAGGATTAGCCCAGGACACGAAGAGTTGGTCATTAAGACGAAGCTATTTTGATCTGTCCATATATGTGTGTAAAGCCCGGACTGGACACAACAGATCCTGCTGCTGCTCCCCGGAGGAAACCAGCGGCGGAGGAAATGCCTCAATGTCAATTGGGGTACACGAACCAACCACCTTTGGTGTAAAGGCAGGGTTGGGTTTCAACAACACTCTCGTTTGCCCTGGGGCGAACTGAGTGCATGAGGGATGTACAGACAGCCAGAGATGGGGTCGTTACTAAAAAAAAGTAATATATTACATATTACATATTACTTTAAAAAAAAGTAATATATTACACTACTTCGTTACTATCTACATAAAGTAATTCGTTACTTTACTCGTTACTTTACTCGTTACTTTACTCGCAGGGCCGGCCCGCCCCTCCCTACAGGCAGATCACGCAGACTGCTAAAGTTTCAAATGTTCTCTTTAGTTCAGTTTCCATTGTCGCATAAGACTGATCCAGATAGCTCCTGAATGTTTTCCTATCTGACCATGGCTGTCCTCTGTCTCCTGCTATCTGACCGTGGCTGTCCTCTGTCTCCTGCTATCTGACCGTGGCTGTCCTCTGTCTCCTGCTATCTGTATATTTTGCGCAGTCTATCTCTG
This sequence comes from Pseudochaenichthys georgianus, assembly GCF_902827115.2. Taxonomy (NCBI): domain Eukaryota; kingdom Metazoa; phylum Chordata; class Actinopteri; order Perciformes; family Channichthyidae; genus Pseudochaenichthys; species Pseudochaenichthys georgianus. The sequence continues at coordinate 22,971,656 of NC_047523.1, read as the reverse complement.
CTCACGCTGTTGCGTCAGCGTGTTCTCCTGCGTGTTGGCCATGTGTTGCACTGGAGCCAGACTTCAGCCGAGCACGTACGAACTGCGCATGCGTGAGTGGCAATAACTCTCCTTACCAGCAGGCAGCGGTAGTGTGTATTCGTCATTCAAAACAAGCAACAACCGGAAAACAGAGAAGAAGGACTACGTGTGTGTGTGTGTGTGTGTGTGTGTGTGTGTGTGTGTGTGTGCGTGTGTGTGTGTGTGTGTGTGATATAAATAAACAACAGCTATGTGCGTTAGCTTCACCTAGCATGTGTTCTTTGCAGGTGTTTGTTGAGGTTTGATTATGACTGATTTTAGAAAGTAACGAAGTAACGCGTGTCGGGGCAATGTTAGTAACTGTAGTGTGATTACTGGATTATAAAAGTAGCGCGTTACACTACTCCGTTACCGACAAAGTAATATTATTACAGTAACGCGTTACAAAGTAACGCGTTACACCCAACTCTGCAGACAGCGCATGAATATCGCTGACCCGCTTGGCGGATGCCAGGGCCAGTAACAGCACTGTCTTGAGTGACAGATGTTTCATGTCAGCTCCTTCCAGGGGTTCAAATGGGGTCATTTTGAGCCCATTTAAAACCACTGCCAGGTCCCATAAGGGTACCAGCGACCTGGAGACAGGGAGGAGCCTGCGAGCTCCCTTCATAAAACGGCAAACCAAAGGATGTTGGCTAGCCGTCTTACCCTCAAAGCCCACATGGCATGCAGCAATAGCAGCCAGGTACACCTTGATCGTGGAGAAAGCTCTGTGTTTATCGATCAAGTCCTGTAGAAATGATAAAATCACCCCGACAGGACATTGAAAAGAGATGTGTCCTTCTTGAAGGCACCACTCCTCAAACACCCTCCACTTACAGTCGTAAAGAGACCTGGTGGAGGAAGCTCTCGCACTCTGAATAGTGTTTATCACCTTCTGAGGGAGTCCCACTGTATTCAGATTGTACCACTCACGGGTCAGGCCCATAGTGCCCCGTGCTCTGGGCGTGGGTGAAGGATCGCCCCCCCCGCCTGAGACAATCTGTCCCTGCGTGGTATAACAGCTGATATATCTCCGCCAGCCCGTACGTTGCGGGCTAGGGCGGAAACATCAGAGTAAGTGTGTGGCGTTGCTCCTTCACTCTGGCCAGAGTTGGGGGTAACAGAGCCAGGGGTGGGAACGCGTACAGAGGACCTGGAGGTCAATCGTGTACGAGTGCGTCCCCGCCTTACAGTGCGTTTAAATCGTGCATTAAAGAGAACAGCTGTCATTGAGTATTTTCTCTTTTTACGAACAGATTTAACGCGGCTCCGCCGTAACGCACCCACAGCGGACTCACGATCCTTGGATGAGGAGTCCAGTCTGCATAGAGTGGTGCACCTTGAAGGAGTAGTTAGCACTTCTCCGCGCCGTTCCTATGAGCTTGCTTTAAAAGAAGGAACACTCAAAACAACCAGGACGAGGGTTAAACAAAAATCTGTTTTAATCATGAAAGGTAATAATGCAATACAATATAATACATTACCATACAAAGCCATATCATATGCGTAATGTCAGGAGTATGCCTACTCCTGGCCTTGTTCACGAGCTGCCCCGACCTTCCGGTCCGGGCCGCACGAGAAGAGAGGGAAATACAACAAGCTAAACAAGCTATCAATACCCACACAAACAGGAAGGGGTGGAGTTTCATTTGGGAGATACCAAAACGCTGTCTCACAGGGAATCAGCGCGGGCAGCAGAGAACCAAACAGTTTTCCGTTTGAAGCAAAACACATTCTTATTATGTAGCTTATCACACAATAGTCCATATGTTTTCCCGCTATGAAAGCCACAGGTGTTGGGAAGGCCTGCAGGATGCGCATCATTATATCTGGGGAAAATGTCCCTCCCAATTTGCAAAGCCTATCGATGGTTTAACCCAGAAAAACACTCAAAGGGGTAATCTTTTCACTCAAAACAGAACTCACAATTAATTCTGCATCTTCCTTCTTCAAAAATAGCCTAAAAACGATAGTTACGGCTGTAACTACGGTTTTATGAGTCCCGGATGACCGCCAGAGGCGGTGCTTTAGCACTGGATATGTCCATCGCGCGCATGCGCAGCTCGAGTACCAATAACAACAAAGTCACCTGTGACCCACGTGACACCGGCTATATCAGCCGGTATTGTCAGAGGATCTGTTCCCCGAATCTTCTCGCGAGCACACAATAATTCTGAGTGACAGGGAACTCTGGCGGTCATCCGGGACTCATAGAACCGTAGTTACAGCCGTAACTATCGTTCTATTTCGTCCCTACTGACCGCCAGAGGCGGTGCTTTAGCACTGGATGACTTATACCAACAATGTCATGAAGAATCCAAGCCCTTGCTCACCACTGGAAGCAGCGGAGCTCGGCAAAAGGACCACGCCCAAAGAATGGGGAGTGGCGACATTGACCTGATGACAACTGGAGAATGTGCCAGAAGACGCCCACGACGCCGCGGCGCAGATGGTCTCCAGGGGCACCCCTCTCAGGGCAGCCCAATATGTTGAGATGCTCCTTGTAGAGTGGCATCTCAGCCTGATGGCAGGGGGGCGGCCACTGGCCCCGTAAGCCTGTGAGATGGTATCGACAACCCAGTGGGGCAGCCACTGGTTAGAGGGCCTAACCTCCTTTAGTGCCGCCAGGGCAAACTCAAGAGTTGCTCCTCCTGCCGTATACAGGCAGTAGCCTTGATATATGCCCCTTTGGGCACCCCCAGGGCACAGCAACTTCGATGTGCCGTACTCCTGAATGTCAAAGCGTGCCAGCTGGGCAGGCTGATTGAAGTGGGTTTGTGGAAGGACCCCGGGCGGGAATGCCACATTTGCCCAAAGGGCAACGCCTGAGAGTCTCACCTCGGGCATGTATTGTTTATGGAGAGGACATGCAACTCCCCGACTCGCTTCCCTGAGGCTATGGCAAGCAGAAATGCTGCCTTCGTCGGCAGCCACCTAAGCCCCACCTGGGCCAGGGGCTCGAAGGGAGGAGATGATAGGGCATCCGGCAGCAAGGGCAGGTCCCGAGCCGGAGCCTTCGGGGTGCAAGGGGGACGCTGCCGTAAAGCCCCTCTCATAAAGAGGGACACCGACCTGTGGCACCCCGCCGTGGCGCCGGCAGAATCGCAGCCACATAAATTCAGAGTGGAGTGAGAACGCCCACTATCTAGAAGGGACTGTTGTCTAAGCAACAATGTACATGCTGTCCCCAAGGAACACGCACATTCTTGCCCCCCAGTTGGGGTAGAAAGTGCGTGAGTGCAAGCTGCACGGCCCGAAGCTCTAGCATGTTGACCTGGCGCGCACTCTGCTGGGCAGACCGCTGACCCTGAACGGTCCTGCCCTGCCGCACTGCACCCACCCTGAGAGACATGCACCTATGGTGATGGTCTCCTGGCGGGATGGGCACGCCTACCAGAAGATAGGCCCTGCCCCTCCAGCGTGACGGAGAGTGGAGCAATGCTGCGACACCCTGACTTCACTGTGCCGTTGCCACTTGGCGTCCAAGTGAAGGCTGTTCAGCCACATCTGCATGGGGCGCAACGACAGCGGGCCTAAGGGCCCAGCGGCCGAGGCAGCTGCCAGTCTGCCCAAGGGCCGGAGGAACTGAATATAAGGCACCCTCTTGCCCGGCCCACGTGGAAGTAGGCATCCCTCGGTTGAGAACCACTCCACCTGTGCGTATGCAGTAGTCAGCATATAGAATTGCAGCACCTTCAGGAATCTGTTGATTCCTCTGAGGTCCAAGATCGGGCGAAATCCGCCGACTTTCTTGTTCACGAGAAAGTATGCCGAGTAGAATCCCCTGGCTAAGCAGAGGGTCTTACTGGGTTGATTGCGTCCTTGGACAAAGGACGGACAACTCTTGGCCCAGAGGTAGGGCCCCTGCCGGATCGCTGACGACTGTCAATTAGACCCAGCTGAAGGCTAGGGGCCGGGGCTGCGGTCCGTACCCCTGGGTTAAGGTGAAAACCACCCAAGGGACGGAAGTACAGACTGCCCAGAAACTGAGCTGCTGCTGGGAAAGCAGCCGCCGACCACCCCCGGGATTTCAGAGCCCAGCCCCCCGGACCCTGGAGCCTCTTGGGGGGTTCTGGTAAGGCTCTGGGGCACGAGGCCGCCTGGAAGGCGGGCGACATGGGGCACGAAAGTCATTGGGAGGCGGTTGAGTGGGCCGCTAAGACCTCTGCAGACCACCCCTGTAATCCGGCGGCTGAGTGCGGCTGCTAGAGCGGCCCCTGGGCCTGCTGGGAGTGGGCACAGGTCTGCGAGGACCCGAGTGCTGCTGCCTGGTCTGCCCTGAAGGGCCAAGAGGCGACTTCATCATGCCCCTATCGGCAGCTAGCCGATCCACTTTAGAGGACAGCCTGTTTCTAGTCCTTCTATTGGGGGGAGCACACATAGCCATCGCTCCCTCAAGTCGCCGGGAACGGCCGAATTGATCTGGAGGAAGACGTGACAAGGAGAGGTGTCTGTTGGCTGCTGCCAGACGTTCCACCTCAGTTATTCTAGCCACTCTGAGCACCCGAGGCCTGCAGCTACAGCTCATGCAGGCGTTTACCGTGAGAACCTCCCTCAGATGCTCGAATTCCGTCCCCACTAACCGCCAGAAGCGGCCGAGGCAGGAGGGGCAGCGGTCGTGGCCGTCCTCGGGCTCAAGAGAAGCCATACAGGCGCTACATGAATGAACCATTCTGTAGGTAGCCAGATGCAGCGTAGCCGGGAGCGGGTGCGGGAACACAGCCTTCACCAGCTACCTGCTTAATGGAAAGAGTAGAGCGTTGCTGCTACTCGCCGAACAGAAAGAGGGATGTAATTACACCCACGTTACCGGCAGTGGGAGCGGGAGCGAGAGCACTGCCTTCACCTGGCTGGATTAATAAACACGGCAGTTCAGCGTCTACCAGGAGCGGGGGTGAGAACACTGCCGGCTGAGTTAGAGACGAATGCCAGATGCAGCATAACCGGGAGCGGGTGCGGGAACACAGCCTTCACCAGCTTAACAGAAAGAGTAGAGCCGCGCCGCTACTCGCTCAACAGAAATAGGGATGTAATTACACCCACGTTACCGGCAGAGGGAGCGGGAGCGAGATCACTGCCTTCACCTAGCTGGATTAGTAAATAAGGCAGTTTACCAAGAGCGGGGGCGAGAACACTGCCTTCACTGGCTGAGCTAGAGGCGAGTGCCAGATGCAGCGTAACCGGGAGCGGGTGTGGGAACACAGCCTTCACCAGCTACCTGCTTAATGGAAACACCTGGTGTGTGTCTGTGCCCGATATCTTAAACCCAAGTCGAGCCACCGAGTCCCTGACTCCTCTGGTGTGAGGGAGAGGGGCGTCCATCTTTGTCGCCTCGTGGCGTGGAGAGGGCCCGCTCTCGACAGGTGGGACGGGAAAAAAAGGTATTACCACCTTGTCCTTAATCCAGGGAAAGAGGACGGTGTGGGTCTTTTAATCCCGGAGAATACTGACTGGTGTGGCAGTATGCTCCTCTTTTAATCCTTTTCCCCTCCGTGGGGAAGAGAAAAGAAAAAAACTCCTCGCTACCGTGGTGTCAGTAGAGAGGGAGCGAGCTAGCAACAGGTGTGTTGCAAGCTTGAACAAATCCCATAGTGAGACATCGAACGGAGTGTTATGAATGAGAACTTCACAGGTTTGGTAACGATGCAGCCATCAACGCATCTAAGCGTATTATGGGATGTCATCAAATGCCGTTGGCATGGCGACAGATCATTCACCATCAAGTTAGTTCAAAAGTTTGCAGTTCAAATATTCTGCTGCTTTTCCAAGCCTTTTTACTTTCTTTCTTCTCTCATCACACATTCAAGCCCCCAGTGTTCATGTATCATTTCAATCTAAATTCTTCACTTTCTTCTTACACAATACATTTCAGCACAGCAGTTTGGCGTCAGCTTTTCAGCATAAAGCATTCCCACTAGCAAATTCTTCAGGAATTGCATTCTCTAGTTTTAATTGTCGGTCCATGTGTTTTTAACATCCTCATTGGAAGGTCTTTATAGCACACCTGCCTTTAATATAGCACTAATCAGGGGGCCCACTGTGGGGGTGTTATTGGGGTGTTTGCAGGACTTTGGAGCGCACCACTCTTCAGTCACGTGGGAGGAATCTGGATCAGCATACTATTATATGATTGGTATGTTCCACAAAGCAAAGGCTATTTTAAACTTGTGAAAAACAAACATGTCATACCTAAAACATTTTGCATCCCTGTTCTGTAACCAGGGCAGGAAAGGAGAGTTCCTTGTCTCTCTTTTAGCATGCTAACTTACTGTCACACTGTCATGGCTTAATGAGACCTCGTTATTGTAATTAATAACACCTGTGCTTTTACTTTGACCAGCCAAAACCTCTGCTGTCTTTTACAAGCTTTTTCAGTGTTGAAAGTTTGTACTGTGTATTTAATGCCAGTACCTTATTTTATAGTGACATGCATTTGGTGAAGGAGCAAACCTACATTACTATGCTTAGAGTAAATGTAATAAAAAAACAGCAACATGATGCTGATTTCTTTCTTTAAAAATGTTTTGTCTACATAGTTTAATTGATCAAAATGAATCCTTTTACTTTCCTGCATGTTATCAAACTTGGTTTCAGTCATTTCACTGAATTGAAAATGTCTATTGAAAAAAGAGGGCAATGATGAATATTTCCTTGTCAAGAAATGTTCTTCTTTCAGGCAAAGTAATAGTGGACAGCAAATAAAATGTGCCACAAAATGTATCTACTCTCCAAAGTGCACATCTCTGCTCAACAAGTATTTTAATAGTTTTAACTTCAGATCAATGCTCATAATTTGTAACTTCCTTGAATACAAATGAAGCATTCATGGAATGTATCTCAAACCTTACTCATTCTATTAATTTCTAATGAATAGGAATTATGTACAGATGTAATTAGATGAGTCACAGAAGAGACAGACCACAGTGTGTTGGGTACAGTACATCAGCATTTATTCCATGCAGTTGTTTGCTCAGATTTTATTTTTCCCAGATACCCATTGCACTGGATAATACAGGAAACGGACAGGATTGGTTGATCGTAATGCCATTCAACAGGAAAGGGAGTTGGAAATAAGATTAACAAAGAAACAGATGTTTGATACATAGGATGAGGCAAAGATGATGTCTACAGTTAGAGACAATTTCACAGAAATTCAGATGTTAGTAACTGGTGTTTTGAATAAAAAGGAGAAGGGATCTTTGCAGAAGAAGGGATCTTTGCAGAAGCACAGAATCTTCCTCACATGTCTTCAGACTAACATCTCATTTACCCTGCTGTGACAGTCCACTGACTGCTTTTGGTTGTACTAGAAATGTCTATGTTGAGATGAAAACACTTTAGAATGCCTGATGTTGTGAATTATTGATGTAAAGTCTGCTTAATTAATCATAATGTAATTGATGGAAGGTCAAATAATAAAATCAAGCCAATGATATGATGATGCTTTTTGTTCTCCCATACACATACTGTCCTCTTCCCATACCCATTAATTGTGCTTCCTTTAAAAATACTTTTTTTCAGGAGAAATCATAGGTCATGACATTTCTAAAGCTGCCTGAAATTAAAGAACACCTTACCAGTCATTCATAATAAATTAATTCAATAATCATGTAGGCCAGCTACAAAGAAAAAAGATCAAAATTAAATTAAATCTTAACAACAATCATACTTCACAGGATATTGATCGGATTACCCAGTCATTATAATACACTAGGTTATTTCACACTAACGTAAACAGAGTGAAGAAGAGGGTGAAGGAGGCTCGAGGAAAGGCAGCAGCGGGGCCAAGACTTTCCAAAGCTTTTAAAGGTAGGGTAGGTAATTCACTTCAGAAACACTTTTTGTTAGATTCCATGGAATGCTCTTAACATCCCGATAGCAATGAATAAATTAAATGCTTTGACAATAAATATAATACAAATATTTCATCTGTGGAAGCCGTGGCGCTGTAAAAAGCTAGACCAATTATCTGCCCCGGGCCTACCTGCCTGTCAGCCTTCCATCTCCTGCACAAACTTATATCGTGGCCTCATTGTTCATGTATGCGATCGTGTGTGTTGGAGCCTGTAAGGAAGTCTGAAGGAAGGGGCAGATTTTTTTCGGTTGTGTACTTTCAAATTCTAGCGCACTCGAGCTGGTTTCTTCATTCTTACCTACCCTACCTTTAAGCAAAAAAAAAAGGGAATTGATCCATCAGCACAATTTTAGATCCGCCTTGTGCTACTCGCTTCTCATGACTCACAAACTCCTGTCAATACTGATACAACACAGCTAAAAGAACTTCCTGCTCGTTTTCTACCAGTCGCGCTGGTCCTAGTGACAGAAGAGGACAAAGAAAGATTACATTTACAGATGTGTATACAACAGGAGTTACTAACACTGAGATGAGGTTGTTGAAAACCAAGAGCAGCTTTATTGCTCCGGGGCCTCGTCTCTGGCTTTTATTCCTCACTTTATCTCGGCATTCAGCGTACACATAAGCTAACATCTTGACATCTTTAACGTTCAATTCAACCGGCTGGCTGGCTATTTTTCAAACGCAGAATCCTTAAGGATGACAAACACTCTAATAGGGATACAAAATTTTTTTTTTTTTAAAAATCTCACAGATGCAGTATCCCTTTTCAGAGGCAAGAATAGTGATATTGCTGGGATTCTACATTTCGGATGGTGGAGGGAACCTTTAAAGGACATTTTACAAAACACAAGAAAAAGTAAGCAGTTTTTAAATGCCTCCATCTAGTGGCTGTTTGATATATTGCTCCTGCTCTCAACAACACAAACCCTGAGCATTAAAAGTGAGTTTATAAAAGGGGACAATTTAAAAACATAGCATCCATACTAAGCTGTTTTACTCTCTTGTATCTAGCCTGCTAGACGCCCTGGATCCTGAGCAAGTACCTTCTTCCTCACCTGAGCGCCAACCTATATTATTGCCGTTTCATCCATGACAGCACAGAAAGCAATTTGTTTTACCCTGCTAGAAAAAATGATAAATTGGAACTGCTGCAACCTACGGATTTTCAAGAAATGGGATACTGCACCTGGAAAGCAAATTAAACGCTCTACTTCTCTACATTACATTTAACGTCAGCAATAAAAGGTTGAACATCAAGGCTATCTGGAGGACCCTTTTTTAATATTCCTATATGGTCCGTAGTATGTGCCGCTTAAAGAGGATCCCTACACAATATTTGGTCCAGTCCAGTTTCTCACAGTCCTCGAACAATCCTGAGATGAGACTTGAAACTGTAATGTCTAATGGAGAAGGAAAGGGCTGTTTTCATACACACTGAAACCTCCCTAAACATCTCACGACTCCTGATTGATGATGACAATGTCTCGAAGAGGATGAGCTGTGTGAGGAAGAGTTTCTTTTTGTTTGTATGGTGTCCTTAACTGTCAGTCTTTTTTGCACTGAGAGCTTGTGCACTTCATGCAGTCCTCTGGCAGCGTTGTGCATTTTTTGCGCGCTGCACAGGCATGCTGGACAGTAGAGAGGAGACCCTGGTGACGGAGGGGACACATGGTTTCTAGGAGTCCGGTTGCTAAGCAGGTTGTTCATGCTGGTGTTTTTATAAGCTCCCCATTCCTCACTCATTATGGTGGGGAGGGGATGGAAGTTGGGGAGGCAGGGTACCAGGGCTCATCATGAAGCAGGTAGATCTTTAGTAAGAGGGGAGGTCCTTGTTGGTTGGGTATTTTGGATCATCATCATTATCATCATCATCATCATACAAAGCCCATGCTCAGTTTTCAAAATGTTTTTTTTGTATCTGTTCAGATTCAGAGAATTTACAGATTTTCCTTCAAAACTCAGACAAAAATAAATTATGAATGTTCTACTGTACATTATCATTCAAAAGGGGGATCCCTGGATGCTGAGCTAGAGATGAGAGGGAACGTTTTTTTTTGTTGTAATGAAGATAAGGGATGTTCTGGGAGAGATTGCATGGGGCTTTGCTATAAGGAGCTTTGTTTACAATGTCGTCCTCTTATTGCTGTATCTTCTGCGGGGCAGAGTGGGACCCGAGGGCCTCAAGGCATGAAAAAGAAGCTGAAGCCCTGGGGGGGGCGGATTTCACCACGAGGAAGGGGCTTTGTTGTTTCTGATGGTGGCATCGGAGCACTCTGCTTCAGACGTATCACAGTCTGAGTCCCCAAATTGTAGTGGATTCTGGGAGGGAAAGAGGGATTTAGTATTAGGGAATCTTGATTGTTTGATGGCATGGCTACATGGATGGCAAAAGTAAACACATCCTTTACTCAAGTAGAAGTACAGATACTCGTTTACAGTAGCAAGCCGTGACTTTTATACCTAGGCCCTCTGACCCCCACCCTCGAAAAAAAAGAAGTTATTACGTCACAGCGTATACTTCAGCGGAATATCAAAACAACGGCCCGGGGTGCAAAACGCATCAATGAAAGCGACCCTCTACCACACAAAACAACACCTGTAAATAACCCAATTTGTGTTCTTTGAAATTGAAAAGGATATTGCATTGTGTTTGTTACCTTCGTTGCAGTTGTATGTCTTAAGTGCAATTTGGCATGCTTTTATTTTGAAGTTGAGTTTACGCTGTTGAAAGGAAGTTGTTGTTGCTATGGAAACAAGAAAAGTTTCACAGCGGGCGGAACTCGTCATAAAGTCCGCGATAATAAAACCCATCCATTAGATATGGAAGATATGATTGGTCAATTGTACTGTCATTTGACATTACTCTCTCTTCCAGTTACTATAGCGGGCCCTCTGTGAATTCATAGCTGGACGTCCAACAGCTCCTGTCTTCACCGTAACTCGCAGAGACGAGCTTCTTTCATTTAACCCTTCACATTCAAACGGAAACTGAATAGGCAGATTCCAAGGATTTATTTATTTGGAAATGTTATTTTGAATACAATTAAATCAAGTTATCTTGGTAAAACTAATGAAAAATATTTTTTAAAAATATCTTTTTTTTTTAATGTTTTTAAATATTATTTTGTAGAATATCTTAGGCTCTCAAAGAGGGCCTAGAGGGCCCTGACAGCTCACCACTGCGTGTTTAAAAATACTCTGGTAAAAGTAGAAGTACTGACTAAACTTCTTTACTCAAGTAAAAGTAAAGAAGTATGGGCTTCGAAATGTACTTAAGTAAAAAGTACCCACAACTACCAGCTGTTTTAAAGAGTAACTGACCTCCCTTCATATTAATAGAACAATAATGTAATTGTTAGCTAATGAATGTTTCGAAGCTGAACAACAGCAACATGACAACGTTTTCATTGGTCTCTCTTGTTTAGAGAAGACAAGGAAATGATGGATACACGGATCGTGTTCAAATGACTCTAAATAATAATGATCACGTCACCAATCGCAGTTTAAAACTAAAGTAACAATCCTGTTTTGAAAATGTAAGAAGTAGAAAGTACAGGTATTTGTGTTCAAAATGTAAGAAGTAAAAGTAAAAAGTCGTCAGAAAAATAAGCAGTGGAGTAAGGTACTGATACCAGAAAAATGTGCTTAAGTACAGTAACGAAGTATTTGTACTCTACTACTTCCCACCTCTGCATGGCTATAATGACAGCTTTTTACCATAGTACTGACCTCGTAGCTGTGTTCGTCGGAGCACAGTTTCCCCAGGGAGATCTGGGTCTTCACCCTGCGGACGGCGCACTCCTTGTCGGAGAGGCCGTCTGATTGGGTGGAGATGTCGATGGGGATGTCGGGGGTGTGGGACAGCAGCTCATCCAGGTGCTCCTCCTGGCTGGCGCTCAGCCTCTCCAGGGGCCCGCTGTGGGAAGTGGTCGCTGGTGTTCCCCTCCTCCCCGTCAGACACCGACAGGTTCTCTGAGCTGAAGGTGGAGTAGGACTGGAAGCTGCTCATACAGCGATGAGGCCTGTGAGGCAGCGGAGGAAGACAACGTACATTATTTGAATCCAGTTGTTCCATGTATATACTGCTTTATACATGTTTCATTGTATCCAGCAAACTACAGTGATTATATTGGTTATGGTGCTGTATTGGTCTGTTCTTTCTTTTTGTTGCAGCATGTCATGTAACAGCTTTACAACACAGTGAAGGTTGACGGTGGCAGACGTTGCAACCTAGATTTTACCTCTGTCTCCGTGGAAACTCCACTTCGCTATCAACCTCTCCCTCCTCCTCTTCAGACGACTCATCTCCACCCTGTGAAGAAATGACAGCTTTTAAAGCACCGGTCAGAGGGGACACACACACACACACACACACACACACACACACACACACACACACACACACACACACACACACACACACACACACACACACACAACACACACACCACACACACACACACACACACACACACACACACACACACACACACACACACCACACACACACACACACACCACACACACACACACACACACACACACACCCACACACACACACACACCACACACACACACACACATACAGACCCAGATACACACACACACCTCTGCTCACCTTCCTGAGGGGTCTGAGGGTCCGGGGCAGGGCGCTGGCCAGGGTGTGAGTGCGTTGGGATGCCTGCTGTTTCCTGCGGCTCAGCTTTCTTTGCAGCCTCTCCGTCTGAGGCGGGGGTCTTTGCTCTGGGCCCCTAAGAGGACGCGGAGCCTTCCTGGGTGTTGAGCAGGGAGTAGTGAGGCAGCTCCGGGTGGCTGGCTGCAGGAGGGGTCTCCTGACAGTGTAGGCAGCCGGGGGAAGGGGTGGGCCTGGCAGCAGGGGCACAGAGACCCAGCACCAGCAGCGAGGCTGGTGCTGGTGGATGAAGTCCGCTGTCGTGTGTTTGCATCCACAGCGGTTTGATATGAGGTCGGGGCTGCAGCCGGAGACGCGGCGCTGCAGGTGGTCCGTCTGAGGGCTGCGGAGAGGGGCGGCAGGGCCGAAGTAACGAAGGTTGTTGGCACAGTTGACAACGGCCTCCTCGCGGCTCTTCAGGGGGAGAAGAGGCCCCTCGGTGGTTGGGAGGTGGTGGGTGGTGGTGATGGAGGAACGGCCTGCTCCTGGAGGGACTGGGACCTCTTCTAACGCTGCGGTGAGAGGCCTCAGCAGGCCGGGGAACTCGCTGTGGCTGCCCTTGCTGTTGGCGCGGCGGATGGCGAGGCTTGCTGCGGTAGCGGGCTTTACCGGGAGGGGTGGAGATCTTGGGGCTGGCAGAGAGAGGCGAGGGGGAGGGGAGGTGGTCCAGGCCCGGGATGCCTTCAGAGCGAAGCAAGTCCGGCCTGAAAGAAAGGCATTTAATTAACATTACATAATGTATCTGAATTTATTATTTTCCTCATAACTTTATGCCCAATGTGTAAAACTTAAACTTCTGGCTTTACTAGAACCTAATTAAGTAAGTCTGTATTAGTTTATACGAGTTGTACAGTGGCGTATTAGAGAGTTTATTTCTCTTATTAGTGACTTTAAAACCCCAGAGAATACTTTGCTTGGAAATTGTTGATGTTTGTTACCACTTTACAAAAATGTAGTTTTTACACTGAATATTCCCCCGGTGGTTAATTCCTTTTTAAACTTCAATGGCCCAATGTCAATTATTTAACAGATCAATTTGTAGCTCATCATCTGGATGAACCTGAGAATGCCAATGCTAATCGATGTTTAGCATCTTACTTTTCAAATGAGCTGCTCGATTCTCTACAGTTCATACCGTTTGGTGTTGGGCATCCCAGGTTTGTGGGACATGCTGCTCTTCTTCTTGATGAGCTTCTCGACAGCATTGGACCTGGCGATGGGTCGGACCAGCTGGCGCTTATAGGTTCCGGGATATTTCTTCTCCACTGCCGACTCTCTCCTGCAGGGACGGCACAATTAGTTTGGACAGAGCGCAGCATTCACACAGTTTCAAGAGTTTAACCAACACTAACATTACTCCACAATTTATCTGAAACCAATACAGATGATCCTACTTTCAGTTTGAATGCAAAAAATTACTTTCTATTTTATTTATTTGATTGTTTTGTTTTTTTGGAAAACACAGGACAACATATACAGGAATTTTTCAGAAGAGGGAGGAATCCTCACGGGTAAAAAAAATGTATCACGGAATTGGCAAAAAGAATCTGAGATTCATTTCCCACGCAAAAAATAAGTAGTTGCCTGAGAAGTGCAGCAAGAATGTGAAAAACATGTAAAACACACGTCTGAATCAGTGACATCTTTTAAATCACTTATTAAAACTCTCCTTTTATTAAAGCTTTTAACTAATGATGACACCATTCTGTTTGACGCAACATCCATGTGTTATTTCTCTTACCTTCTTTCTTTTTTTGTATGACTGCTGCTATGAAATGCTGGATATTTTATTGGGTGGGTTTGGGGAATTTCTCATGCTTTGTTGCCAACTGAACGGTTTGTTCTAATCCATGTAAAGCACTTTGTGACGTTTGTTTTGAAAAGTGCTGTATCAATAAAGTTATACTTATCATTATTAATAGTGATGTGAATCTTTCGCTGTACTCTGTGTAGTGACAATAAAGGATTCTAATCTAATAAAACACCCTATTGTTCTAGTGTTACAAACTGACTGAAAATAGTTACTTTTTCTCTATTCTCCTCACTAACTAAATATACAAACATTTGTCCTCCTGACGGACCATTGTAAAGATCTCCATTATTTTATTGCTGGAAAAACATGTTATAAGGAGCAAATAATAGTAAGGTCTGATACTGAGGAAGGGAGCAGGACAGCAGCACATCGCTGATGAATACCCTGATGAAGGATTTATTGACATACTTCATGAGTTCCTTCTCGCGTACCTCCAGCTGCAGCATGATGGCGCTGAGCTCCATGTACAGGTTGTTGGCTCGCTCCAGCTTCCTCTCATAGTGCTCCCGGATGTCCAGTGCGTGCCTGAGAGAGTTTAGGAAATGCATACAAATGTTTACTTCCAAACACATTACCAAACTACATGATTAACAAGGAGTATGTCATTCAAATACTTTTGAAACCACAACAAGCTATGGGTTGCCTGCTGCTTCCTCTACCTGTAAATCATGCCTCCTGTGTCTCTCCTCCCCTACACACCTGAGTTCATCCCTCCTGCGTCGGATCAGCTCCTCGTCCAGCCTGTGATGCAAGTGCCTTCACTTTTGATCTTCTCAAAATGTTTCCTCACTTCCTCCCTCCATTCTGACTGTAATATGGATCAACACATACAAAGAAAAATGAAAATACACTCTTTCACACATATTCCATGAGACTCCGCACTAAGATAATATAATAGTTATTAGTATAGAGAGAATAGAATAAAGAGATTAATACTATCTATCTTATCTACTGGCTTGTGTACTACTTTATTATTTAAGCAAAGCAAACTTGTGTTTGTAAGTGTATAAAGTACTGTGACAAATACAAAGTGGAGGTTATTGAGTATAGTAGGGCCGACCTGAGACTTGAAGTAGGTCTCTCCTGAGGAGCTCCCAGGATATCAGCAGCAGCAATGTCGAGGTGTAGGAGGATCTGACGAAACGAGGGCCTATTCCTGGGCTTGCTTTGCCTAAAATAAGCAAATAACAGGGAGACGATATGTAATTATATGAGAACGGTAAGTAGGCGCCGTTAGCATTTGTCTTAAAGTATAGACGTAGCACCAAGCCTTAAAACACCAATATTCTAACAGAATATACAGTGTTATCCACACGCACCATGTTTGTTTCATGAGGATTTTTGAAGCCATCCGGGCAGGTGGAGGGGACAGGAAGGTGGAGACTGTTGCTGCCCACACCCCAAATGATGGCGGAGGAGTCCACGTCTTTGTAGGGAATCTCTCCGGTCAGAAGTTCCCACAACACGACCCCAAATGACCTTCAACAGAAAAGCAAAGAGAGTAAGGCGTCAGTACGGCTCCACATTAATGACTTTACATTTCTTCACTGTGTAGTTTTAGTACTTACCAGATGTCTACTTTTTCCGACACAGGCTCATTTCTTATCACTTCTGGGGCCATCCAGGCCACCCGTACCCGCAAATGACATCTTTGTACTTTTGTCACTGAGCTCTTTGGACGTTCCAAAGTCAGAGATTTTCACAGTGTCGTTGTATGTGACCAAAACACTGAAAAAACAGACACAGACAGAAAACTTGTTAGCAAGGTTTAATCTAGAGAACCAAGAAAGACAAGCTTCTACAAGTTTACAGTGGTCCTGTAATAATCTTTATCCTCCTCTAGTAATTATAGTGTTCATATAAAAACATCATATTGAAGCCAAGCAGTGTCAGAGCGACATTAATCCAGGCCACATGAACCTGTGTTAAACCTTCCAGACTCATTTTTTATCCTGTGACATTTCCACTGGCTTTAAAGGGGGTTGACATTCTTTTTGTAGCATTTACATCCCCAAGCCAAAAAGATGGCTACAGAAGCACAATGTACATCTGAATCAGCCCATTAGCGAAATGAGACTGACCATTCCAGCACAGTCAGTAGCCTGCTATCATTCTGCTGACTAATACAGTGTTTGGCACTGCAGCAGCATGATGATATCGATTAGAGGAACAGGGCTACAGTGTGCAGGGGGAGGAGGAGCAGGACACTGTTTCGACTCTTATGTCAAGGAGAGAGGGTTTTATTATTTCTGAGAATAACATTAGTTAACGTCAAGACTCCAAAGAGATGAATGTTGTTGCGAATCAACTTGAAGTACCACCAGCAGCGCTATTACATAACAGGGAAAAAACAAGGAAAACATACTGTACTCCTCTACTGTAGATCATTTGCAGCTTTACGTACCGACACATTGACATTTAAATTATATCTATTACTATTCAACACAATTATAAGTGGGGGACCCGCTCAATGTAAAGAATATAAGAATAATTTGCATAGATTAGGTATTAGAAAACACAGTGGCTGAAAATGAACAAAAACTAAATGTTTGATAGTGATAAGATAATTGATAATTTCACATAATTAAAGTACAGAAGTTCATAACCTATAGTTACCTAAGATTAAGAAAGGATAGGATGTAGTCAGCAAAGATGGATGATTCAATATCCCAGCTCTAACCTAAACTGATATTATAGTTTTTACAAAACAAAACAAAGAACATTAAAACTTATTTTGCCAATGTGTTGTTTTCCTTTGAAACTCTGAACAAACATCCAAACTAGGACATGTCTGGCTCTAGTCCGAAGTACTGGGGCCGATCACTAACCAGTGAGAAATGTGGCTTTATATTATCGTTATAATTAATATTCTTATAATTTTGGATCCCTAAAACGACATACACTTTCATTCTAAAGTACCAGGAAAGGAGGAAACTCACTTGGGAGACTTGAGATCCCTGTGGATGATCTTGTTGCAGGTGCAGGTAGTTCATGCCGCTGGCGATGCCCGTGGCCCAGTCCACCAGCATCCTGGGGGTCACCTTCCTGCCGGCCCTCAGCACCTCCTACAGCTGGCCCCTGAGCACTAGTATTCCATGATGATGCAGTAGCAAGGCGCCTGGGTGCACACACCCCTGAGATGGACAAAACACAGGAACAATGGTTTTAAAGACTGATGGATCCTGATAAGGACAACATGTTTCACCTTGCACATTTGCATACTATCAGGTAACATGTTGTTATCCTACTTGAAGCTGATGATATTTGGGTGCTTGAGTTTTCTCAGGGGTTTGATGTCCGTCTCCTTCTGCTCACGCACTTTCTTGATGGCCACCCTCCTCAGAGCGGAAATTTCCCAAGAAGACGGCGCCTTGAGCACCGCTGCCCAGCCACTTTCAGCTCTGAGATCTCCTCGAATGGAACCTCCCACATGTCTGGAAACAAGAACATGACATTTTGTCAAAATAAAATATATGCAACAGTTGTGAACGGTATATGATTGTCAATTGTTTTTCTTTCTCCCCCTTTTTTTCTTCCATACTCTTATTTGCTCTTTAGAGGAATCGTTCGAAAACTAAGCTCATTGTCTTTTTGCTGAGAGTTAACTAAAAAGGAACAGTAAATATGAAGCTTCAGCTAGCAGCACAGTTAGCACAGCTTAGCACAAAGGAAAATGGGCAGATACAGTTAGGCTGGCTTTAAAAGTACAACTTAGAGTCACAAATGAACTACTTGTTTGTTTAATTTAATAAAAATAAAAAAACGAGTAGTAAGATTACCATTTTTCAATTTTATTTTGGGTTGGGCGTGAACAACATCTTGGCTAAACGGAGCCTACCCTCCTAAAGTCCTTTAAAATAAATCACCATTTTTCTTGAGGTTGAACCTAATTACAAAACGTTCAAATAAGGGACATGTAATTTAGGTTCGCGATGACCACTCATTTGAACACCTCAGAGTTATAGAAAAATTAAAACACACCCAACATGATTCACACTAAATGTCATATGTTCAGGCCAACCAAGCAAATAAATACAACGCCCTGTGCATAACTGTTATAACTGTCAAAGGATGAATCATATACTTTTCCATCCTTGCTATGGGGTTTAGAAAGCAGAGCGGAGGAGAGGCTATGATGCTGAAATCTCCAGCCACATTCGGACATTAGCTAAGAACCACGAGGACCAGCCCAGTTCGGTCTGACCTCGACTCTGTGCGACTCTACCTTAACCATGACCTCGATTTAGACTGACCAGCTGAACCGCATCGCCCACAACGGCAATATGGTGAAGCTGGAGCCGGCTATTCAATTACAGTTTCAGACTACATCAGGCGAAACAGGAGGGAACTAGAATTTGTTTTTCACAAGGCTTAACGGGACATTTGAATTAACACAGAGAATTAAGTTTCCTGAATTGAAAGGTAAACCCAGAACTCACCTTGCTGTTGTAGCTTGTATTCTGTCGAGTACGTTTTCCCTATGATGTTCCAGACAGGTCGTAGACAGCCGAACAGCCCCTCCAAGAACCCCCCCCGAGCCGGGCACCGCTCTGTGGAAGTGCAGCTTGATGTCATCGGGGTGAGGATGGTGGTGGTGGTGGGTCTCCCCCCCGTCTTCACTGTAGTCTGCTGGACAGTCTAACATCTGCTCCTCCGTCACACTCCACAGCCGTGCTCACAGGGAGCGTTCGGAGACCCGGCCTCCTCGTGGCTCTGCTCCTGCAGCTGGAGCACGCTGTTGTCAAAGTGTCCGCCCTCGCTCCGGGTCGACTCCACGCTCAAGGCTATGTTCGGGGAGTACACCCCCCCAGCACTGAGTCCTCGTCCTGAACGGGCGTCTGCAGGGGGACGGGAAGGTGCCGTCGGGGGGCGAGGTACGTTGATAATATGAGGAGGGTAGGTTGAGAGGAGGCGCCTGAGGAGGTTGAGAGTTGGGCGCGTTTAGAGTTCTTCATGTTGTCCCCGACCACGGTGAGTTTGAGCTCCTCTTTCAGTTTTCCCACCAGCAGACTGGGCAGGACGTCCACGAAAGCACCTCGGGGGAGCTACCATGGTGTCGTGCACGTGCATGGGCTACCCAGTGACAGTCAGCGGGGTGCGTCCTAACACACTGGTTTGTCTGAAAGCTGAACAATCACCTGCAGAGTGGACACAAGAACGATGAGGGGGAGGTTATCTACAATATTACGTCCATGGGAAATGAAATACAGATTATCATTTGGATGATTGTAGACACCCCTCATACAACATAAACACGAAATGTTGCCATGGGAACCTATTACTTCCACCAGGAGAAATGAAATCCTCTCATTTCCTCTCATGGATCTGGGATTTGAGAGAGCTTACATTAATGATGATTATTTTAACTACGGTAGTGCAAACACTGCAGGATGGAGGAGATCAGACATATAAGAAAGGCTTTAAATCAGGGCACCCAAGACAGGATTTTTGAATGAAAGACATTACACAGCGGATATAAAAATAACGCAATTCTGGGAAACAGTTGGGCTAACCCAATAATAACCAGACACACACACAACTTCACTATTTTCTCTGTGCAGCAGTAACAGTTATAGCAGGGATATAAAGTCTTGATGTGTATTAGGACAGCTGAGAGCAAAACATCTGGCATGCACATCCCATTCTCACTGCTTATAACCAGCAGGGCCGGCAAGAGCCACCACGGGCCCTTAGCCAGCTGCAGAGCGGAACATCCAAACCCTCTACAGTTGTAGAGGTTCTCAATTATTTTTCAGCCAAGGACCCCTTACAAGATAGAGAATACACCAAGGACCCCCTCATTCTGATTTGTGATTTTGGGCTATATAAATAAAAATTGACTTGATTTGACATGTATGTCCCTTGGAATAATCTGACGTAGCCTATTTTTACACTTCTATAGTCTTAGTTATGTGAAAGAACAACACAAGAGAAATGTATTAGAAATCTATTAGATATGTATTAAAAATATTTGCACCATCTCAACACAGAATACCCATTAAACAATCAATTAGCTGACAGTAACACTGTACCTAAACAAAATATCAAAGGGAAATCAAGAGAAAAGTGATCGCCACAGTGGAATTTTCTACTGCCACACACACACACACCACACACACACACCACACACACACACACACCACACACACACACACACACACACACACACACACACACACACCACACACACACACAAACACACACACACACACACACACACACACACACCACACAACACACACACACCACACACACACCACACACACACACACACACACACAAACACACACACACACACAACACACACACACACACCCACACACACACACACACACACCAAGTGTTTTAGTAAATGATTTTATGAAAGTCTAATCACCAAAATAAATTCAGGCTATAAACAATGCACATGCCTGCATTGCATACATATATCAAGTAAATTGCAAAACAACTGCAACTGATTGCTACAATCCCAAACTACTACTTGTAATGGCAGCCAGCTCTGGACACTATTGGAGTGATGCAAGGCAGTCCCATGAAGCTGATTGCTTCTCTCTGCAAGTGAAGACACGTATATCAAACTAAATCAATAAATGCACACATATCTGACATTGCTGTTGCGCGCGCACGCACACGCCACGCCAGGTCCAGCAGCTCCTCCTCTCCTTTTCCACTAAAGACCCGCGCTGATGTATGGCCAACGAAGGGGTCGCGCACCCAGTCCCAGGCATCGGTGTCAAACGTCAGTGAAATAGTCATTGAAATAGTCACCAAGGGAGGCAAGATGCGAACCGATATTTTTCACAATCTCAGCTGGTATTTGGTTTGTGTCCAAAACTCTGTGAGTTAGGGGAACATGTCTGTAATGCCATTTTGCACCCGCCTTTTCCAGATCGCTGTTTTTGGCACGGAATGCCTTGATTTTGTCGCTTACCTCCAGGATAGAGGCATATCTGCCTTGAACGGACAAACTGAGATCGTTCAATAAGTTGAACACATCTGCGAGGTAGGCGAGATGTGCGATCCATTCGGGGTCCGAGAAGAGTGCTGCAGTGGTTGGCTTGTCATCCTGGATGAACTCACACAGCTCTGTACTCGTACACCCGCTGTAGCACTTTTCCACGGGAGAGCCAACGCACCTCTGAATGGAACAGCAGGGTGTCCTGTCCTTCGCCATCTCCCTGCAGAGCTGGCCGAATAAACGGGACTGCAGTGGCTTACACTTGATGTGGTTGACCACAGATACCACCGTGCTGAGAACGGAGTGTAGCTCAGGACTCAATGATTTTGACGCCAGAGCCTGCCTGTGCAGCATGCAGTGGGTAGCTCTCATCATCATTGGATTGCGCTCCTTGGCACGAGCAACCACCCCACTCTGCGTCCGGTCATGGCAGCTGCCCCATCCGTGCAAATCGCAATGCAATTCTCCCAACTCACATTGCCAGTCTCCATGAACATATCTATAACATTGAAAATCTCCTCACCTGTTGCTCGCCCCGTCAACTCTTGACAAAATAAAAAATCTTCCTGAATCCTTCCTTCCCACGGGTAGCGAACCAGCGCGATGAGCTGCGCAGAGCCGGACACATCAGTGGACTCATCCAATTGAACCGCGAATTTAGACCCTCTCAGTCTTTCCAGCAGTTGTGATTTGATATCAGCAGACATGTCCTCAATTCGTCGTCTGATGGTGTCATTTGACAGAGGTACACTTCTCAATTTGGCAGCCGCATCTTTCCCCACCATCACCTCACACAGATCCACCGCAGCAGGGAGCAGCAGTTCCTCCGCTATTGTGTGGGGCTTTCGCGCCTTAGCAATCCTCTGCGCTACCAGGTAGGAGGCCCGCTGCGCTTTAGCAGAAACAGACGTAACATTAACCATCCGTTGTTGTTGCTGGCGGTAGTCCTCGCTTCCTCAAAAAAAGCCCGGTCTTTTTTTACATAATCTGGATGCTTGGTCTCGAGGTGCCTCTTCAATTTGGCAGGCTTCATCGCCTCATTGGCAAGACACCGCAGGCATATCAGACATTTCGGTTTCCCTTCCACTTCAATAAATCCATATTGGAGATACTCCTCATCGTATTTCCTTACTTTGTTTTTTGTTTTCATTTACTTCATTTGTAGCCGTAACCGGTCGTTTTAAATCTGTCCATCTTCGTAGTATGCTAGCCGTGTTATATCTCTATGATGCTTGCAGCGGCGCTCTCTGACTGACGCAGTGTTGTAGTCAAGTCACCAATTCACGAGTCCAAGTCACCCTCGAGTCACCACTCTTCGAGTCCGAGTCCAAGTCCGAGTCACCAAGGGAGAGTCGTAGTCGAGTCCGAGTCCAAGTCCGAGTCACCCAAGGAGTGTCCAAGTCGAGTCCGAGTCCGAGTCATCATTACCTGTGTTCGAGTCCGAGTCCAATTCCGAGTCACTTAAGAAGAGTCCAAGTCAAGTCCGAGTCACAAGTCTTCATGTATTAATCTTCGTGGATATATGTTTTGAAATGTAGCTGCTCCTCTACATTGCTGTTATCCTGTCTATTGAACTGCTGTGAAGCGAGTTTGGCTACAATTCTTGTAATAGGTGCTATACAAATATAAAGCTTATTTCTAATATTAATATTATTATTAATATAAATAAACTATATTTAAAATGAGTTACCTTTTAGAGAAGTGATTATATTTGTATGCCAATATTTCCTATGGTAAAGTTTTCGTTTTGCACTTTTATTTTGATAGTAATAAGATCGGGACTCTTATTTTGAAGGAACTTTTACGGGTTAAATCAGTTTACCGATAAAGATTTATCCCCAGAAAGCACATGGCTACTTAGCATGCAAAATGACTTCATTCTGCATGTTAAGTATGTGCTTTCGTTATCGGCTGAATCTTTATTTATTGATTCGATTACGTTACTCTGATGATAGTGTTCAAGACAGCCTATATGTCTGAACTCGATCCTTAGAGTAATGTGTTACTGAGCCTTCTCTTCTATATTGTTTCCACATAACGAGCATTTTGCGCTGCTCTTTTCCAATGTGGAAGCAGAATGTGTGAAAGCATACAGCACGATGCGGGGTGTGTCTGTAGACATCTCTAGACTGGAATAGCGTGGCCCAGTACGTGAACTCGCCATACAGGATAGAGGACATCAGACTCCAGAGAAAATGTGCTCGAGTCCGAGTCCAAGTCGGAGCGTCAATGTACGAGTCGAGTCCGAGTCATCGTGGGGGGGGGAATTCACGAGTCCGAGTCCAAGTCATCCTGTGCGAGAATTCACGAGTCCAAGTCCGAGTCGCATCAATCAGTGCGCGAGTCCGAGTCGAGTCACGAGTCCCGAAAATCGGCACTCAAGTCCGAGTCCAGGACTCGAGTACTCCACCTCTGGACTGACGTAACAGTTATTGTTGTTTCCACGGTAACGGGTGACGCGCTTGATTTTTAAATGTATCTATTTGTTAGATTAGAATGTAATCTTTGAACTATTTTAGATTAAAAAAAATATATATTATTTGTTGGGGGGAAAAAAAAATGGAAAAAAAACGATATCATGATAATTTAAATTAATGAATCTGAAAACTTTTCACAGACCCCCTGGCAGAGTGCCACGGACCCCCGGGGGGACGCGGACCCCACTTTGAGAACCACTGCTCTACACTGCCTATTAGTGTATGTATGGATAGTGGTACAAACTGTAAACCCCATTGGCAAATTGTTTATAGAAATCATAGCCAGACAGGTGGGTCTGTGTTTTGTTTAATTAAATACCTGAAAAATGAACATATTATCACAAGAAATTGTCCCACTATTAAAAAGTGTTATACAAATCCATTAATTAGAGCTGTTTTTTGATTTGCACCTTTGTCTGCAATGGCCAAATACAGAGCTATTAAAAGGAATAGCTTGTAGTATATGATTCATATCATAAAAACATATCTTGTTTTATTTGATTAAAGTACATCTATTCATATTGTTTCAACCCAGTGGTCACCAAAACCTGAGAACACATATTTCTCAAACATGGCAAATGGAAAATATATATGTACAGCTGTAGAGGATTTAACAGCTTAAAGAATAAACAACGATAAAGAAGGATAATATGGTGCAACACACAAATCCCAACTCAGGCCCATTACTTCCTTTTTCTGAGATGCTAATAACACCTCACAGTCTACATAAGCCAATGAACATTTCCGGTGTCATAAATGATGAACTGTTTGGATAAAATCTTTAATCTTGATAATGAGGATTTATAGCTAAAATGCGTTTCACTTATTTGAGATGTAGTTAATCAGGAAACGCTTCATTGAGATAAAGAAAAACGTATTGCCAAGAGAGGCAGGAGCATAATAAACAAAGTTTCAGACATGCAGCGTTTAAGAGTTACAGGAAACACAACTCAGATACAAGCAAGAGTGCAGTTCTTTCTCTCCTTTTATCTCCAGGAGGACATGCCCTTAGAAATCCAATCAAGTTTGAAGGGACAGTAGGAAACAGAGAGAGATATAGGGAGAGGCTGTACAGTGTGTACAGTCGGGAACAGCAGATCAAAGTCCAGGAGGTAGGAGACCGAGAGGCTGTGAGCTGGCTCTGTGTTACGTGGAGGTTTCTTGAAGGGGACACGCCAGCCATGAAGTCCTTTTGAAACGCGCTTTGTTTATGTTGCCCTCTGCCGCGAACACTGACATGAACGCACAGTTCTTCCTTTGGGCGTAGGTCAAAGTACAACAAATAGACCCCATGGATACAGATAACTTTGCTGCTGAACTGCTGCAAAGCTTTGACCTCAAGCCTGCAGTCCACAGTCCAACATGTGTGTGTGTGTGTGTGTGTGTGGTGTGTGTGTGTGTGTGTGTGTGTGTGTGTGTGTGTGTGTGTGTGTGTGTGTGTGTGTGTGTGTGTGTGTGTGTGTGTGTGTGTGTGTGTGTGTGTGTGTGTGTGTGTGTGGTGTGTGTGTGTAATAATGCATTTGGCATTTTTGCCCTTTGGGAAACGATAATAACAGAAAAGATGGGGAAGGAGAAGGGGGATTAAAAATCCTTGACAGGAGATGCTCTCAGTTACATGAGATGTGTCCTAGACCTTTGCTCCGAGCAGATGCCGCTTACATGTTTGTGTGAATGCATGTACTGTATCTGTGTGTGTCTATCGGGGGGGGGGGTAACCTGAGCGCTGTGAGAGTGTAGTGGCTGCCAGAAGCTCATCTTTAATGCAGGGCCGTCTCTAAGCAGGTTGCTGAGAGTGCAGGGGAAGGAGAGAATGCTCTCTCAGGTATCCAATAAATCCATCCCTTCCACAGCCAAGACAATCGAGCTGTGCGAGTAGGGGCCCGCGCTGTAATTCCACCCCACGGACAATTCTCGGAGCTGGGCTTCTGACGTGAGCCCCGGCGGGTGGATGTGGTCGGCTGGACAAAAACCCTCAAGCACTGTAACCCCTATAACCCAGCTAAAACGGCACCATTTTATTTTCACTACAGGGCACAGTCTGACATAAAACATGATGCCTTTGTGCCTCTTGTAAGTTTGACCCATGTGTACTCTCCTTCCTCACAGGCTGAATCAGGAGTACGTGTATCTATATCTGATGCCAACAATAGGAAACGGACCTCTCGCGCTCTCCCATTAATCTCTAATGGAAGATCTCCATGTGCATTGAATCCCATGAATAATGTTTGGGCGTCCGGGTTTCATTTCCACATTTATTTATTCACAGGACTTTCCGAAAGAGACCATGACTGCGCAAAAGGACACAATGACCGCTGTTTGTTAGATGTTTGCATGGAGTATGCTAGATATAGCTTCAGAGAATGTAACAATGCAGATGGTCAGCAGAATGGATAGAGAGAGAGAGAGAGAGATAGAGAGAGAGAGAGAAATGATCAGGGGCTGATCCTTTAATCCCTCTAGGGCTCTAGAGACAAGCTTGTACAAACACAGACCCTATTCAGCCCTCCCCCTCTATGTATCCTCTAAACACTTCCTTTCATTTCTTCCCTCTCTAAAGGCCACCTAATGTCAACAGCATCACAGCTAGAGCATCCTTAGTGTATGAACACACTTATAGCTGTGGCAGAGAAGGAACTCACTGATATTCTGTACTACACACACTTTATATGAGTGTGTGTTTGTGTGTGTGTGTATATGGCAGCTGGCGATGCAGTGGGATCAGGTTCAGAGACCACACACACACCCACACACATGCCCGGGGTGTGTCCGGCAGGATCCAATAATCCCACTACTCCCAGCAATCCTCTGGGGAGTGGAGTGTTTTTTTTGAGGCACTCAGCAAATGCCAAAATGGTCGTTTCGATTTTGTATCTACAGACTGTATCTTCACAAAAGCAGTTGGACCTTCCACACTATATTAATGCAGCAACAGACAGACCTTTAACACACACAGAGGGGCGCATTGCATTCATGCTCACACTCACACACAGCAGCAGCAGAGTCCTCTGTGTCTCTATCATCCCGCTCCTCATTAAGGGAAGCCCTGCTGGGCCCCACAGGGGGAACCTCCCCTTAAAGGTGACAGCTGCACCACCAACAAAGAACCAATTTAACTGCTATCCCACCTCATCATTCACACGTTACCATGTCAACACAGCATCCATCCTGACCTTCTGCTACCAGTCACACTCAGTCTCATCCAACACTCAGGTTTGGAGAGGCCAAAAAAACCTTTTTGAATCCACTCAGGCTGTCACACAAGGGGAGAATAATAGTGTTGGTTTTAAAGAACATACTGTGTGTTCACTGTTTTCTAAAGTGGAGACTGGTTCAACTTTCCCAAATAATATTTTGCAAATCAGAATCTATTTACTTTTCTTTAACAACAATGTACATGTTATAGCTGTCATCCCAAAATAAGATGGATACACATTTCTGTCTCATACCAACCCCTTTCACAACGAATAAGATAACATTACATACACAGACATATGACTGCAACACTGAACAAGAGTAAAACACAGATTATGTCGAAGGAAAGATAAATACCTGCTCAAGAACTCCTCGCTTAAAACAAACTGAGAAATAAATTGATGCCGAGAGCAGCATTCGTCTCCGATGAGAGCACTGCAAGTAATCAATAAGTGTATTAAAGTATAATAAAACTGGACGAATGCAAAAGTCTCTTCCCATCAGTAGCCGTGGACTCTCTTTGTGCTGAACGACACATGCAACCGTTATTCTGGGTCACAGTTGAACAGCTGAACTCTGGTATCTGTGCTCGTCTCTCTTGTCAATGCAGACTATGGACTTTCATGGACAGTGTTCATCATGTGAGTAACAAATGTTATGAAACAGAAATCTGGAAACACGCTGTTCATAGATTTCTTTGTCATACGAGGCAGAAAGAATTATAACATTTTAGGCAATATGAACATCATCGGAAACACGACTCTGGCCCTGATTTGATAGTCGGATGTGGGCCGATGTCTAAATCAGCTTTCCCTCGCCATGTGTCCTGCCAGAGGGGATTGGACAGCCGGCTGTAGGTGGGTGAAAGTAATAATCTGCTGCGGTGGAGGAAAATAAACAAATTCTGGCACAGCGTTCGGGCATCTGCCGTCACACAGCCAACATTTCCCTATAATCCCTGTTTCTTCATCTTCTGATTCCCATGGTGACTCACCTGAGCTGGTTCAAGTACTGGTGGTGGCTGGAGGGGGAAACTAGCCACAGAGCAATAATCCCTGCCTGCCTGTTTGGAGTTACTGGGGTTGCATGGGAAATAAAAGCAAGGTCAAGGCAGCACCTGCTGAGGCCCAACTGGGGGAAATCATCACCTTGAATATGCCTTTTTTTGCTGTGAAGAATGGATTTATCAGAGAGAGGAAGAGGGTCAGGTGGGTGATTGAAACTCACAGTTAACTGACAGGAGGATGAAAACCAAAACAGCTACACCTCGGCTTCTCCTTCTGAAATCCAAAACAATGACTGACTGCGTGTTTGTGAATGAGTTTAACAGACCCAGCTAAACAACATGCTCGAGCAGAATAACACATTAAGTTCAGGGTTAACAAGACTGTGAATCCTTAGCACTCCAAACACACAACTCATGCCTCAAATAGCCTCAGCCAGTACGAGCCAGAATCAGAGAAAATAAATAACTGAAGAAAAGAGTGTGCGCCATCGACACGTCACACACTCTCCCTCTGGCTTCATTCTCCCAGCCTCTCAGTGAGGCTGCAGCCGGCACTGCATCCAGGACACACAGCCTCCTAAAATCTGCAACTACCAAGCTAACTCGGCTCTATAAAAACTCAAAGGGCTTCAATATCGGCCTTTTCAGTCAAGCATGCTCTTTGTTCCAAGCTATTCTTAAAAGGAAAAAGCTTTATGGAGCTCTTATTACGAGTGCTAACCAGATCCATCCGGAAAGAGATGATGAATGCAAACAGACAGAAAGGGACGGTGAGGCCAAGGAGACAGTGGAGGGGGAGAATAGCTTAGAGAAAAGTAGAGGAAGAAAAGCACATTAGGGGGACAGAGGAGGACATGGAAGGTTATGAATGAGCAAGATAGCGAGGACAATTTCATGGCTGGAAACAGAGAAAGAGTTGAAAATGAAAGAGAGGTGAACAAAAAAAAAAAGGGAGAAAGAGAAAGTGATTTTCTGCTGCTGTGGTTGCTCGGCACGATACTGTACCGAGCACGCTCCAATGGGAAAGACTCCCAGAGCAACAACAAAGGACACAAGAGGAGCGGGCTCCATATGAACTGGGCCTGTCTGCACTGCACGGCCAGGAGACAGCAGCACACCCTCACACACACTCCACACAGCTGCTGCCACAACAATCCCCCTTGTGCTCCTTTAATAGGGAGGGTCTGCCTGGCCCGCCAACAACAAGGAACAGACGCACACAAAAAGTGACACAACAGACACACACACATATGGCAGGAGGCTGGCTGCGACTGGCACCGAACCATTTGAAGCTGCAATATGAAAATACACAAAACTGTAGAGCTAAAGATTGAAATGGGAGCTGAACAAGAGGAAGTGGGTGTGTTGAGCTGCATGTGCTGTACTCTAAAGACAGACTCAGCCACAGGAAATCAATACACTTAGTGCTTCTATAGCTCCTCAGTTCATACATCTCATCAATGTTTAAATATTTCATCTTTTAACTCGAGACACTTTAGAAAGAAAGTCCTCATACAGTGGGGCAAAAAAGTATTTAGTCAGCCACCAATTGTGCAAGTTCTCCCACTTAAAAAGATGACAGGCCTGTAATTTTCATCCTAGGTACACTTCAACTAGAGAGACAGAATGGGGGGAAATAATCCAGGAAATCACATTGTAGGATTTTTAATTGGTAAATTCCTCGGTAAAATAAGTATTTGGTCACCTACAAACAAACAAGATTTCTGGCTCTCACAGACCTGTAACTTCTTCTTTAAGAGCCTCCTCTGTCCTCCACTTGTTAACTGTATTAATGGCACCTGTTTGAACTCGTTATCAGTATAAAAGACACCTGTCCACAACCTCAAACAGTCACACTCCAAACTCCACTATGGCCAAGACCAAAGAGCTGTCAAAGGACACCAGAAACAAAATTGTAGACCTGCACCAGGCTGGGAAGACTGAATCTGCAATAGGTAAGCAGCTTGGTGTGAAGAAATCAACTGTGGGAGCAATTATTAGAAAATGGAAGACATGCAAGACCACTGATAATCTCCCTCGATCTGGGGCTCCACGCAAGATCTCACCCCGTGGGGTCAAAATGATCACAAGAACGGTGAGCAAAAATCCCAGAACCACACGGGGGGACCTAGTCAATGACCTGCAGAGAGCTGGGACCAAAGTAACAAAGGCTACCATCAGTAACACTACGCCGCCAGGGACTCAAATCCTGCAGTGCCAGACGTGTCCCCCTGCTTAAGCCAGTACATGTCCAGGCCCGTCTGAAGTTTGCTAGAGAGCATTTAGATGATCCAGAAGAGGATTGGGAGAATGTCATATGGACAGATGAAACCAAAATAGAACTTTTTGGTAAAAACTCAACTAGACGTGTTTGGAAGAGAAAGAATGCTGAGTTGCATCCAAAGAACACCTACTGTGAAACATGGGGGTGGAAACATCATGCTTTGGGGCTGTTGTTCTGCAAAGGGACCAGGACGACTGATCCGTGTAAAGGAAAGAATGAATGGGGCCATGTATCATGAATTTTTGAGTGACAACCTCCTTCCATCAGCAAGGGCATTGAAGATGAAACGTGGCTGGGTCTTTCAGCATGACATGATCCCAAACACACCGCCCAGGCAACGAAGGAGTGGCTTCATAAGAAGCATTTCAAGGTCCTGGAGTGGCCTAGCCAGTCTCCAGATCTCAACCCCATAGAAAATCTTTGGAGGGAGTTGAAAGTCCTGTGTTCTTGCCCCAGCGACAGCCCCAAAACATCTCTGCTCTAGAGGAGATCGGCATGGAGGAATGGGCCCAAAAATACCAGCAGTGTGTGAAAACCTATGTGAAGATTACAGAAAACGTTTGACCTCTGTCATTGCCAACAAAGGGTATATAACAAAGTATTGAGATGAAACTTTTGTGATTGACCAATACTATGTTTCCACCATAATTTGCAAAATAAATTCTTTCAAAATCAGACTTTCGGATTTTCTTTCTCACTTTGTCTCCTCATAGTTAGAGGTATACCTAGGATGAACAGTTAACAGGCCTCTCAGTCTTTTAAGTGGGAGAACTTGCACAATTGGTGGCTGACTAAAATACTTAAATAGTTTTTGCCCACTGTAGATGTGAAATATGCAGCCATTATTCTAAACGTCCTGTGTGGAGAATGGATGTGAGTCCGCCTCCACTCCTCTCCTCCTCCTCCGCTCCTCCTCATCTCCTCTCCTCCTCCTCCTCCTCCTCCTCCTCCTCCTCCAAAACCCGGCTGCCGGCTACTCATCCTGTGCAGTTACATAAACATGCTTCGTAACAGAGGACAGAGGTGGGCACACACAGAGCTTTCATACTGCAGAGTACAATGAAGAGATGGATGAAGATGCAAAGTGGGGTGAAAAGTCAAGGATGATGAAAAAGAAACTCAATCTAGAAAATCTGATGTGTTTATATGCTCATACGGAGATGCCAGTGGGTGTGTGCAGTACACGTGTGCCCCAGAAAAAAGTCCGTCAGCACAGCGTCATAATACCTCAGAGTATCATATGGCTGCTCCATCAGGAGGTGGAGGTTCAGTAAGTCTATACCTTTCCATCTCGTCCTTCAGAGGGCACAGAGAAGTACTGCATCCAAAAAGCAGCAGCAGCAGCAGCAGCAGCACCGCTGAGGCTTAAATAGCTCCTTCACACACCGACGCACGACCGCTCCTGCAGCACTGAGCAAACACTGACACAGCAGCTGATTCACATACAAACAACACACACACACACACACACACACACACACACACACACAACACACACACACACACACACACACACACACACACACACACACACACACACACACACACACACACACACACACAACACACACACACACACACACACACACACACACACACACACACACACACACACACACACACACACACACACACACACACACACACACACACACACACACACACACACACACACACACACCAGATAAATGCCATGAAAGAAAAACAACTTAAGTACCTCCACATCGCACCGCTTCCACGCAGATGTACGACAAAGACGCAGCATCAGCAGATTACTCACAGCAGACAGAGCTCAGATCCATGGTCCTCTCAAAGCTCTGAGGCAAGGATGGGACGGGGGGGAGAAAAAACTGAACCGATGGTAAAGATGGAGAAAAATGGCAAGAAAAGCAGGGATAGAGGGAGAGTGACAGACATTCCTCCAACTCCCGCAGCACCTGCGATGTGAGTGGGTGGGTGGCAGCGTCACCGGGTCGCTGAAGACCTGCTCACGTCACACTTTTCATGAATGGAGCTGCCTGACGCAGAGAGGACGCGGCTCTAAGAGCAGGGGGAGGGGGAGCAGGAGGGGGTGGAGCTCTCTGTTCAGACTCCGAGAGGAGGAGTAAAGAGAGATGAAGAGGAGAAGAGAAGGAGGGGGGGATGCATTTCAAAGCAGCACCAGCTGGCAGCAGCAGGTTAGGCTGCAGTGTAAGTAGGACAGACTGTTTCTGCACTAGAGAAAATCCCTTTGTGCAGAATCACTCATCACTTCCCTCTATGCCACTTGTTTCAACATCCCATACATGAGTGCACTATATTCTAACATGGTCTATCCATTTTTCACACTTCACACACACAGTTCAGACCTGCTTCTGTACTCAATGAACTCTGGATATGTGAGTGTAGTCATCACGGTATTATGATTAACCCACAATGTCGATACAGGGTTTAAATGCTCAGCACAACCGCTAAACTAGATGTCAGACAATCCTATTTGATGGTATGTCTGTGTGTAGAACATGACCTTTTATACCAATAGCAGCTGCATTTGGCTGATTTTGCCAACTTTCTCACGATGTGGAGCACACAAATCTCAATTCAAACCACCGGACAGACGTCTATACTCAGGAGGAACGAGAAAGTTCAAGCTTCAGGGCCGAAAGGACAGCTTAGAAGAAATCTAAAGGGCAGAGCCAGAATGTCAGAAGAACCCTTCGTTTCTCTCCCTCTCCCCCCAAAGGTCATTTAATGTCTCTCTCAATGTCCTGCTGAAGTAAAAAAAAAACACTTCATTCAGCTTCTTAGCCCATTTGTGTGGGTGTGTACTGACCTGTCAGGTGGTTTCTGAGCATCTCACAGGTCAGCTGGGGGTGATCTGATCTCAGGTCAGGCTCTATGACCTGCATAAATACACAGAGCGGTCCATATGAATGTTAGTCCTTTTACAGAGAGAGGATTGGTGTGCTGAACATGTCTTATGCACATACAGTATGGAAAGTAAACAAAGGTATCACCATGTCCAGCTATTTTAGGAAGAGATGAAGATATTTACTGAACATATAGGGCTGCTGTGCCTGTCTTTAGTGTAAATATCTGTTTGTGAGTGGAGTTGGCAGAGATTGAGACTGACATAAATCAAGAGAGACTAATTGAGAGGGAGGAAAGGCTCGGGAACAGATGCTCCCCCCCCCCCCGCCCGTTAGCGGCCCAAACCTCTGGGGACGATATCAAGATTGAGGGAAGGGTAGGAATGTAATGATGCATGCTGGGTGGGGGGTTGGGACATTTGGATCAGCTAAATCTCCCTTCTCAGGCCACACCCCAGCAGGACACTGCCAGAGGAGGAGGTCCGGTGTCCCGGGGCGAGGCTGAGGGGGAGACTTCCAAACACGGCTGTTAAATGGCGTGAAATGACAGCCAAGTGAGTCACGGTGCAGATGGCCGAGAGTCTAACGTGGTTCTGACGTTAGGGAGTGAGGAGCCTATTGTTACATGTGTTAAACTACAAAGTGCAAAGTACAAAATGAACACAATGTCAAGCATTCTTTAGCCCTGAGGAGGACAAGAGTGGCTGTAAGCAGAAATCAGTATTCCTGCCATGTGCCTGAAGACACACTCCTGTAAAAAGACACAGCATGGGAATTCTCAAAAATACAGCTCTAGTTAAACATTGGCAAAGAGAGAGCGCAATATGAGGCCTGGAGTTTAAATACCTGACCTGTTTGCTTAGCAAGAACATCTAGCTCTGCTCTAGAGCTAAACTCCGAAGGTCAGCAGATCACAAGCCAGCGTGCTCACGTGGAAACAAGCAAAGCCTCATTATATTACAAAAACAAGCTTAAAACAACCTCAACTGCCTCAAATATGTATTTTTCATAAGCAAATATAAACTTGTATAGCTTTAAAGCTAAGGCAGTTATCATAATTTCACTTTAGATTTGATGGGACAAGGCCAAATAAAACTCAAACATTTGTGTTTTTTGTGCTTTGACAAAAACCCAAAATGGTTCACCACAAAAGGTTTGCATAAATAAAAAGCACATATTATGCTATAATATGAAAGAGACCTAAATAAGGTGAATGTCCCCCTCATTAACTAACCTTTATACAGTCTATGTCTCAAACTACACAAACTTTGTTTATTTGACTAACGGTTGGCAGTGGTGTGACATAATCAGCCGTTTACTGTTGTGTTTTAATGTGCAGTGTTGTTTCAAAAGATTGGGTCGTCTAAGGTTAATTAAAAGTTTCAAATATCATTGGGGAGTGACACGCAGTGCAGCAGCTGAAATCTGAGCGTATTTACTTTCTACTTTAATTATGGCTTACTCAGGTAGAAACTGCCTTTGCTGTCTGTTGAGAAATGACATTGCAGATTTCTCAAATCAAAAGATACAAAATCTCCATGCTGGGATTACAGAACACTTCTTTTATGATCATGACGAGTAAACAACAACTCATGGCCTCTCAACACATCTCTGCCATGTTTACTTGTGTTGGATCAACATTATTTATTGATAATGTTTAGCTCTAACCAGCACA
This sequence comes from Pseudochaenichthys georgianus, assembly GCF_902827115.2. Classification (NCBI taxonomy): domain Eukaryota; kingdom Metazoa; phylum Chordata; class Actinopteri; order Perciformes; family Channichthyidae; genus Pseudochaenichthys; species Pseudochaenichthys georgianus. The sequence goes on along the minus strand of NC_047523.1, from coordinate 22,936,809 downwards.
ATGTCATAAATATGTGTCAAATATATCATGATTCAGTATATGTTTTACATTATGAGTTCTAAGTTGGTCTTATTATATCCACTACTTGACTAAGAAAAATGTTGAAGACTTTTTAAATCCAAACAATTATGCTACACATTTATATATTCCAAGCCCCTCAATAGAAAGCCAGATCTAAATTACGGCTATGATCAGGTATTGACGTCCTTTACTCAGTTTTTTGTATAAAACATTTTTAAATAAACGTTTCTTTCCAGCGGTGGCCGGAGCCTCCTGTTGAGTCTCCATCAGCGACAGTCAGTCAGTCAGAGCTTCAGCTGTAAGCCACACCGTTATACACACTCATTACTATTTCACCAGCAGCGGAACAACAGCACTGACAGCTCCTGTGTCCTCCGCATGAATAAGAGAATAAGCACCATCGCAGTTTACAGCGGTTTACCTTTACAATCTGCCATGGCATGCAGCCGCCAGGTATACACGCACACACACACACACACACACACACACACACACACACACACACACACACACACACACACACACACACACACACACACACACACACACACACACACACACACACACACACACACACACACACACACACACACACACACACACACACACACACACACACACACACACACACACACACACACACTCTGAGGAGGACAGGCACAACAATTTGACTTCTTGAGGGGTCTGCTACATTTTAAAAACAAAGTTCAGGTATGTGTCGATCACACTGCGCCCAGTACAACTGGTGGAATAAGTTATGAGATTGAGCAAAATCACCAAAAAATCAATTCAATGATAAAATAACTCACTCTAAAGAAAAGTAGAGTTCACTTGAGCTGTCCGATGAAATCAACATAAAAGGAATGTATGCTTTACTCACTTGGTAAAATGATGGGGTTTGTATAGTGCGTTGCGTGTCATCTTTATATATTCTTTGTCCCTTTATAAATCCAGATTTAAAATATTTTAATAATAGAATAACTATTTATTTTATTATTACCAATGGTAATCCTATAGCCGGCAGTCGCTCATGTCTTTGGATAAAATGGTAATTGGATGGAGAAAGTCGTATGATTCAGGGAAATATGTGAACTAATGAGGACAGATTGGTCCTTAATATGTTAACTTCATGCGAGAGGATAAACCCATTTGCCTAAGATGGATAGAGACAGAGCGGCCTGGCTCATTGGTTGGCTTGGTAAAGGCAGGCATGGATGACTGAGTCCTGCACACAACAACCGCTGATTCTGAGAGGCAGATAATGCTTGTGAGATTACTGTGCTGAGCCCACCAACAACCCCACAGCCTGACCAATCCACGCTGAGAGGACATTACATAACAATGACTGTTCATCACTCCCGCAGGATCCTGCCCGCACCACCACATCCGTCCTTCTCTGTCGTGAGTCCAGAGGAGACTGGCGAACAGATGAGGCGCAGCAGACAGGAAGCCGTCCTCCCTCCCAACGCCACCTGGTAATCCCCAGCATGATTTATGGGATTGCGTGCTGAGCTATAATGCAGAACCCAGCAGCTAGTCTTAGATAACATAACATTTTTTGAAGTCTCTCCAGCTCTCTTGCTTCTGACTGTTTAACTGAAGAGAATTGGGAGGAAATTAAAACACACTGAGATGTTCACCTCGTCTTCATCACATATTCCCACTAGGGATGGGAACGATTAATCGAATATTCAAAATTATAAAGGTATTCGAATATGAGTTATGAATATATTTTTTTTTTAAATAACTTTAGTTGATTACATATTATCAAATGGAATAATTCAATGTGACAGTGCAATAGCTAAATGTGTTGGGTCTAAAGGTGTGTTTTGCTCCGCTCACCGGTCCCTCGCAGAGCTGCAGCTCTCTCTCTCTCTCTCTCTCTCTCTCTCTCTCTCTCTCTCTCAGTCTCTCTCTCTCTCTCTCTATCTCTCTCTCTCTCTCTCTCTCTCTCTCTCTCTCTCTCTCTCTCTAGCTCTCTCTCTCCTCTCTCTCTCTCTCTTCTCTCTCTCTCTCTCTCTCCTCTCTCTCTCTCTCTCTCTCTCTCTCGTTTATGTCCAAATCCATCAGAAAACCAAGTTATGTTTTAAGCATGACAGCTGTAGGCCTACATTTGACAAATTCGACTTGGTTTCTATAGTTATTTGAACATGTATTTATTTATTTTTCCAAAAACAAAAATTCCCACATTTATTTTTAATATAGGATATGTACATTTCGGTTAATCGGTTAACCGTTTTTTTGGGGGTCGAATATTCGAATATACATTTGCTTTCAAATTCCCATCCCTAATTCCCACATCCCAGGACAGAGGATGTGACAGAGAGTGTGGCTGCAGAGGTAAGATATGACTGTGCAGCTGCTGGGGGGGGATGCTGCTTCTGCTGCTCGCAGAGGTCAGAGGTTAACGAATATGTGAGGTTACATGTACAGAGTGTACATGTGATGGAGGACACTGCAGGGCAGAGCATACACTGTACATACACTGTGTACAGCTGTATGATTAGCAGACACAACAAACACATCTTAAGTTCTATTAGGCCATACATCTTGAAATGACCTGTGTTGTTCGAAAAAGGTTTACAAATTGGCTGGTAAATGACTTAAAATGATTAACTGATTGGCAATATTGTTTCCACGGGCTGATGGAGCATTGTTCCTATTATTCCTACATATAAATAGTTTGCCTCCTACAGAATGCTTGCTGCTGCTTCAACATTCGCTTTGGTCACATGGTGCACAAATACGCCTTGTTATTGATTAGTATAACAAGTATAACTCCTGGACAAATAAAACAGATTACACGAAGATCTATGAGTAATGCATCCCTTTTATTCACATATTATTCTATAGATGCACCCAGCAGGGGTCAGAGATACCACACACACACACACACACACACACACACACACACACACACACACACACACACACACACACACACACACACACACACACACACACACACACACACACACACACACACACACACACACACACACACACACACACACACACACACACACACACACACACACACACACACACACACACACACACACACACACACACACACACACACACACACACACTTGTGCATGTGCTCTGGTTCTTGCTCCTCCACTCGTGTGTGTTAATATGCTCCCCATGAGGCGCTGCAGGCTGTGGTAATTATAGAAGCTCGGCTAGCAGACGCATCACAACTGAGAAATACATTAAAGGCATGAGCAGTTGTGGGAATACAGTGCATGCATACGGGCACACAAACCAAAGCACACAGTACCCAAACATCCTGGATGTTGTATAGAAAATAATCATCTAATTGAAATGCATTTTGGCCAAACTTTCTCTGGATTCATAACTAAGCCATAACTAGCAGATATAAACCACTGGCCATCCTCCACCATTACTCAAAGAAGTCAAGTAGCCTGCATAACATTAGCAGAAAAGCATATAGGCACACTAAGGAGTTCAACACTACTGAGTAAATATAGAGACAACCCAAACAGGTATTTGATGGAGTACCAAATACCCTCAAGTCTACAGAGGGAGAAGCTGCTTACTCTCCTAATCATGCTGACTAGTCAGGGGTCTGATACAGATGTGAGGCGTGCCAGGTGGGCTCTGGGGGACAGGCTGGCTCTGTGTGACGTGCACAGTCGGCTGAGGATGGGATGGAGGCAGGAGCTTTACACAGAAATGTCAGTCAGAAGGAGGAAGAGGAGGAGAGGGCCTGAGGGAGGAGAAGAGGGGGTATTAAGATATAGATAGAAAGGGAGAGCGCGAGAGGGAAGGGGGCATTCATGTTCACATCCTTTAGTCCAACGTTTATTGTTTGGCTTTTTCCACTCAACTGCACTTGAATGGCTGTGCTGCACGCGATGTGAACATTCAGCACATACACCTTTATGATGCTATGTATAGCCTTCAGGCATGTATTACTGTACGCCACACAGAATATTTTATTATTTTACTAAGGCTGAGAGATCAATCTTTTATGATGCCATTTTCTTTTTTATATGGTCCACATGTTGGGTGAAGGACTGTTTCTAATTAAGTCCATGAACTAAAGGAATTCAATTTATAGGGACATTAAACAGAGAGAAAGCAGCACATTCTCCAATTTGAGTAGCTGGAACCAGATCATTTGTTGGTTTTTTGCTTGATAATTACCTACAATAACTAGCACAAATGTTAGTACGAAACAATACTGTGAGTTAAAGTCAATTTTACATTCTAATCTCATTTAGTGCCACATTTTCTATACTGGGCAATTGACTTCATTCAACATCAGTGTTCCCCTACCATTGCCTTGGAGGGGAGCTGCGCCCCACCAACAGAGCCCCGCGCCCCCCCTGAAATTCAAGGTGTTTTAAATTATACTTTAAAAAAAAAAATATATATATAGCACCAAATTGCAAATAATCTATAACTACTGTCACTTTTCACATTGAACATGTGCTCTTTTATTAAATAAACTAAACGGTTTCATTTTAAGTTGTGAGTTTAGTGTTTTTGACCCTAAGAAACACTGATGCATTAATCAATAACAATAATCCACAGCTCCTCTCTCTGCTCCAGAGGATTTAAAAAATATATATCCCAATGCCACCCCCCCGCTCAGGCAGCACCCCCCCAAAGCAGTAAACTTATAGGAGAAACACTGAACATTATTGGCAATGTCAACGCCAATTTTCTAAAAACAAATATAAAAAGAGAAAAGATACAAATTAGGGCTGCTCGATTATGGCAAAAATCATAATCTCGATTATTTGGGTCAATAATTGATATCACGATTATTAAAAACGATTATCCATTTACTTTGAAAACATCAATTTATTGGAGTAAAAAATGTGAACAGTATGTTTTTAACAGCTGATTACCCTGAACTGTAAGTATAATTCAACTGAAAAACGGAAGGAAAAAAAAGTAATAATAAAAAAATCGTTTTATTTCGATTACGTTGTTTTCGTAAGCGTTGCAAGCCATAATCGTAATAGCGATTACAATTAATTCAGCAGCCCTAATACAAATGGCATTTTGCTTTACTGAAAAAATGCACAGATTGACAGAAACAAACAGCAGGTGATTTCAGCTATTGATATATACCAGGGGTGCCCAACCTTTTTTTAACCGAGAGCTACTTTTAAAGTAGCCAGTCTGCCGAGATCTACCAGTCCAAATAGAGAGGCGTAGCCATTACTGACAGCCTACTACCAGGTAAATACACACTACTTGTATAAAACTGACCTTCGTACGATGAATACTTCATAAAATACTGCAGATCCTTTATCTTACCTCTTTCTAATCTACACACATACAAGAGTTTTTAATACAGAGTTGGAGTTTATCCACACGTCACATACTACAGTGGGTAATGTTTTCAAGAAACATTGAACAGTGCTGCCACATATGACACAGGGAAAAAAGAAAAGACTCTGAACCCTTTCTTTGCCATTATATAAAAATAGTGTTGCTACAAAAGTATAAATTAGGCTTACTAATAAGACAACTCAGATCTGAAGCTACACAGGAATCTGCTGCCAAAGTGCAATAAAAAAGACAAAATTAATAGAATCAAACCCTTTTTTTGTGTTGCATTTTAGTAGAGTATAAAAATAAATGCCTTTAAAATAGGATGCAAGCAACACTAGTTTCTTAACCTGAATTGATAATAGACTATAATCAATTTAAACAGAACAGATCTTAATGTTTGCATTCTTATACCATTTTGTACAATAATTATAATGAATAAGTTCAAACAAACAACAATTTACAGCTGATTAATAACGATATCTAACTTGAGTTTTTATTATATCAAAAACCTGTTGAAATGCTACTGTTATTTTTACTGTCCCCCAAAAGCGCGTCAGCAGCCTCCAGGAATGCTTCTTTCACAACTTCGCCGTCTTTGAAAGACTTCATGTGACTTCAAGAACGTGACTGACACGATAAGATGCTATGGTAGCAGCCTTGCTCTTGTTGTTGGGCCTGGTGGAAATGGACTGCTGTGCATTTAGCTCTCCTCTCAGGCCCCTCCCCTTTTGGAGCGTAGGGCAGAATTGGGAGGGAATTCCGTCTCGTAGCGTTTGTGCACTGTTTTGAAATGCCGCTCCTAAATTACCCTTCTTCGATAAAGCCACGCTCGCATTGCAGATGAGACAGATGGACTTTGAATTGGAATAGATACAAAAATAATCATCCTCCCACTCGGAGTGAAAATGATATATTTGGGGCTTTTTTGCTTCTGCCATTGCGGTCTTGTGTGTGTCACTCCTGTTGACACGGACAACGTCAGCTAATTTGTGCCCACTGCCCACAAGTCACGCCCCGACACATGGGGTCACGCCGGCCAATCACAAAGCTTTGATGCTTTCAAGTGCATTATTCTGGCACAGGAAGATTATGTTATAGGACATTAACGATAACACGGAATATTGTTGTTCTATTTTTAGACACATCTCGCGATCGACTGGGAATCTCGGTCGATCGCGATCGACTGGTTGGGCACCCTTGATATATACGATGGCATCAAAGTGGTGGAGATGTCAATCAAACCGTCTGCACACGTCTAAACTGTGGTCCAATCCACCAAAAGTGAAAATGCAGACAGGGTAAATCCCTCAAATAAACAACAGTGCCGTATAGGTTTCAACCGGGGCAGCACACCACTGATGACGCATACAAACCGTACAATGTTAAATGTGCTTTAATCTTATGAAGCACAGAGATGAGTTTATTCATTAAGCCTGATGGGACGGGACACTGACTGAACCCAACACTATATGAATGTGACTCACAACAAACAAGCCAAGTCTCCAGGGCTGGGATTAGAGAGAGATCAGACCAGCTGCAAGGCTACACTGCTGTGATGTCAATTACATAAATACAGCTTCCTGTCTCCATGCCAGCATCAGGAGCCCCACCCTCCCTCCCTCCCTGACGTTCGCTGTGACCTGGAACTCATGAACTCAGATGTGCAGGAACGCTTGATACTTGGTCAAACACAACGTTGCCACGCAACAGCATCACCTCGGTGACCCACTTCTTCCAGAAGAGGGATTTCAGTGTTAAAGGATTTTGGTAATCTATATTTTGCTTTTTGACGACAAATCCAGGACTTTCAAAGCAATATCCCATCCTGTGTGTTGCACTCATGCTTCAGCTCGATCATATCCTCTGAAGACATTTATGGGAATGGCCCGATATGGGATTTAATCACACAGTGGGATAAGGAAACACTCACAATAAGTTCACTGGTGAATTGCAATTATCTCAATCAATCAATCAATGTTTATTTATATAGCCCAATATCACAAATGTTACATTTGTCTCAGTGGTCTTCACATTGTGTACAGAATATCAGTATGATAATACGACACCCTCTGTCCTTAGACCCTCACATCGTACAAGGAAAAACTTCCAAAGAAAACCCAGTTTAAAGGGAAAAATGGGAGAAACCTCAGGGAGAGCAACAGAGGAGGGATCTGGATCATTGTTAACATCCTCACATGAGAGACTTAAAAAGGCTGTTATTATGGTATTATTATTAAAAAGCTATTATGGTAGCAAAGTGAAAAATAGGGACTGATTTAAAAAAAAAAAAACAGGAAAAACCGATTTACACAATCATGCTATTTCTTTGTATTTATCCTTTATATGCAGAGGGACCTTATGATGACCTTATTTGAGATCTTTTGTATGTCTCTGGTTTGTGTTTTGACTAGGTCTATTATCAGGCGAATATTGTAAATCGCTATCATCTCGGTCAGGAATATTTAACTGTCATATCGTAAGTCGTTGCGTTAAAAATGTATTCATATTTTAAGCTGACATAGACAAGAACTCAGCAAAAATTCATTGTTGCACTTTATTTTTTTACAACAGGCACTCAATATTGCATTTTCTAGGGAACATTTTCAGCGAGAGTACAAATTAGTTGTGCTAGTGAGAATGTTTGGCTCTAAAATAGTGTATGTGGAGCTAAGCAAAACAAATCCTATAGTTCCCATAGTTAAAAAAGAACAAGTCACCAAGTTTGAAAGTCCATTTTACTATGTCCTCGTGTTAAAAAAAGCATTTGGTTCATTTGCAGTTGCTCACATTTGCTGTAAAGCCAGTGTTGGGCTACCTGAGAGGTGCAGCCATCAACACGCTGTTAGCGGGGGACCACATTCGGCCCATTGTGTGACCGGTAACTGCACCACACACGGGGGCAGTTACAACAGAGGCCGAGACATTAGTGACACACACGTGGACACTAACTGGAAATGTTGCACTCGAGTTGAGTTGGCTGGAGTGACAGTACACAGCATCCAGCGCTCACACATGTAGCGCCTTCCACTGCTGACTGACTGTCATGTGGGACAAAATGAACTGTTGTGACGCTTAGTCTTCATGAAGGACGGATGGATGATCCTCTCTGATTTGTGTCAGATGGCCGCTGAGAGCTGCTCACAAGGAGCATGTAGGGGGAGATGTTAGCAGTCCCACACTACCACCATTTTGAACTATTTCAGTCTAAAACAACACCTGTCCTGCAATAAATTCTACCTTCATAACGGTTTCATTGTCAATTTTTTGGGGGTGAAATGGTTTAAAAAGGAAATGAGGATTCTAATTGTTGGTCTGTTTTTCCTGACAATCATGAGGACAAGAGAGAGACTTGTGTCATGAATTAACAAATCCCAAAAGTTGACACCGATGACTTGCATTATATTGGAAAAATGTTCCTTATAATGGATTGATATCCTCTCCAAATCCACATGTCAAATGAATGTTATAAAAATGTGAGGTGCAAATCTACTCCTCATTTCATATACATGCAATTACTATATTTTTTAAAGGGCAAGCATTATATTACAATGCTATTGCTTATTATTTTTGTAATACAATTGAATATGTTTTAAGGTGTATAATGACTTGTTCCAGATTCAACTCAGGACTTCATAAAGCCAGGTTTAAGAATGTCTGATTTGCAATGCTACACTCAGTATTACATTATGCTAAATTGTTTATAATACTAAATAATACACATGGATGGACAAAACAGTATAGACCTCTCTCATTATGATGCAATACAATCCAACAGCATCACAAACTAAAGCCTCACTGGTGCATATCCCAACTTCAATCATCCATGGAGGTGGGATTTACAGCAGGGTTATACACATATCAGTCAGGTGTAACTAACACACTATCAGCTGACTGTTTACACAATCTCAAACGAAATAGCCAACTGTGTGGAGGATCTTTTTTGAATCTTGATTTAGCCACGTAGTCAAAAACATAACAAAAGCAGATTCTGAGTAACATCTTACTAAAACAAACACTTCTTCACCACCCACTATAATTTAGCCTCCACTCCTGCAGCAGCCTATAATTTCCTTCTTCTCCAGGCAAGAAAAAACAGGCAAGAAAAGAGTATTGCGTCTGATTCAACAAGATTGTCCACTGAGTGGTTAAAGCGAAAAGAACTCCAACCCTTTAATACTTGCACGACTTTAAAGCTGCTGTTTAACTCCTTGAGATTCTTACTAGTGCTACAATCTTTCTATGTGAACAGCTACGTGTATTATGTGTTGATGTGTTTTTTTAAATCGCCTCATAACCAGCTATCGTTGTCGTGATCATTCATTATAGACTCCGCTGACAGCTGCACACTTCGCTTCATTCCACAACAAAACAACACATTTTCTCGTAAAACTATGGCCATGAGAAGTCACAACTACGATACGTCTTTTGGTAAAAGTCATACAAAATTAAGAATATTACCGTTTAGCTGCGCTGGGCCCAGGTCCCACAGATATCCGACTGCTGCTCTCTCTCGGTCCATCTATTTGCTCTGGTCTCTTGTGAGCGTGCTACGTCACTTCCGGTCACCTGTAAAGCCCTCCGCGCGTCTTCAAAGATCGTCTACTATACAGATGCGTCCATACTGTAAAGTGATACATTATCATGGGAGATAGACTGTGTACTGTATGTATAATAGGCATTATGTGATCCCACATTTGAACTAATAAAAGACAAACCTGCTGTGTACGTTAGCCTATTAATTGTATTTTAAGTGAGTATTTAACATGAACTGTATCACATTTGAGCAGTACTACAAATATTATGCATATTTATGAATCAAACTACATGACAGTTATCAAGATGAAATCAGCTCTACATTGACGAGAACTCGTAAATACATCATAACCATGGATGGACAAATTATACAATAAATATATATGAAAACTGAGAGCAGGGCCACATTTGCATGCATATTTGCTGTTCATAAACATTAAGACATCATCAATAGATACATTAGGATCCGTCTTATCTTGTACTATTGTGTGATTTTTGTATTTGTTCGTGTGCATAATGGTTTTCCACATTTGAAAAGAATAATCTTTTTGAACCAAATGTATAACTCAACTAATGTCTGTATGACTTTAATGTATAATGTGGTCTCGTAATTCACTTGTTGGCAGAGTAACTGCTCTCTTCAGACCCTCTTTGCAGTGTCATGAAATACGAGCGGAGTGGGACCTCTTCGCTTTTTTCCGCTGTGGTTAAAAATAGCTTTTGTATATTTTCAATGGCGCCTCCCCACCAGTGACAGGAACAATAATACAAATAAAGCCAGTGAAGTTGTTTACAGAAAAAAAAACATGTAACTGTTGAGCAAGATTGCCTAAGGGTACGCAGAGAATAATCTTAAGTAAACGTAAACGTCTTTAAGCAGGTGCATGTCGGAACTTTGCAATCAGTTCACAAGGCTTAGTTACACATTAAAGTCACAGCTCTGTATGTTCAGAGTATTTTCATGCTCTCTGATTTTCTGTCGAAGCAATACTTCATTTATCAAAAGGAGGAAAGTTACCTAGCAGAGGAATGAAGAGGGTGTGAAACCGATACTGCACAGTCTGGCCACATGTGCCTGAGCCAATGAGCAGCCTCACAACATGCTCCGAAACTACTGCGGACTGCACGCCTGGCATGTGGGGAAAAAAACACTGTGGAAGATAAATAAATGACATGTGCACGAGTTCACTGTGCTGAGATGAATTCAAAAGTGTTCCGTTTTAAGTTAAATAAGCCTACTTGCAGAAGTTGAACGACAAACAGCAAATGCAGGCAAAACACATTCAATTTAGGTTTTTATTTACAATTGTTAAGGCTAGAGTGCTTGATTATGTAAGGGTTGCGCTGGAATTAAAGGCAACATACACTGATATCTTGACACAGATACATTGAGCAGACTTATTTAGGTATATTAAGGGTGTAAAACAACTCCATGACAAGAAGTTACATACTTGTATTGCATTATTATTGATGCATTACCTTTTTGGTTGAGCTGGACCTTTTTATAGTTCTAGCGTTGGCCATCCAGAACAATACATATTATATAGATCATGATCACAAGATCATTGTATGTTTTGTATGGAAAAAGTAACACCTATAGTAACTTCTACTACATTTAACTTTCAGATACATGTAGTTAAGTACCAAGTACCAGATTTGCCTCCGAAATGATGTAAAAGTATGGAGAAGCATACAATGGAAACAATCATTAAATTACAACTTCCTCAGAAAGGAGGTATTCATTATCAGTTTACATATACACTATTACTGCCTAGTGCCTACATAAGCATGAGCAGTAAAGCACAGTGTGTGGGCTAAACATTCAGTGTACTGGCCAATAACATCTGTGCAAATTGTTGAAAATAATCCATAGCAGCATACATTATTGCTTTATAGAGTCTTGTTTCAAGTGCATTCAGTTCAACAGAATAACATTTCAGCATCAACATAAGGCAACATGAAGGAACCCTGTGGATGGAGAGGCACATTTACAGCTACAGCCGCGTTGAACCTCAGAACTTCCTGTTGTGCAGCTCTGCAACCAGCCGCAGTGAGTCTCCTTGGTTGGAGCTAAGTCTGGTTTTACCGCTCACCTCTCGCCACTGAAGAGCGCCATGGCTGCTCACCACCTGAGATGGAGATAATCACAAAACAAAGATATGCTAATTCTATATTCACTCTATGAGGAATCATGACCTGATGTCGGACTGTGCCAAAATCATCCAAATGAAGAGGAAGAATACAATAACAATGTTCTCACCATACTGTTGATATCGTCAGTCGTCTGGCCTGCTCTGTCCAGGTGAATGTTAAGGACTGTGATTTCCACCCAGGCATTATCTGTGTTTCTGCAGTCATCCACATAACCCTCAAACACCTGAAACACAGTAAGTGCAAGTCATAGTAGACAACTTCCTCAATGTCAGAGTAAAGAAACAGATGTTTATATAGGTATCATTGATGTATTCATCATCAGACAGGTTTAACCTCTAACAACAGCCATGTTTCCTTGATCAAGGCACTGGCCATTTAAGATGAAAGGAGCCTCAACTTAATGCATCACATTTTCTCGGTAGAAGACTTTGATGTGGTCAGACATCTGACATTTTTGAAGGGAGGTATTCTTGAGTGTGATCATGTATCCATAAGGGTAGGCTGTATAATATAACCTGTCAGTATAAGGCAATACCGTTTAATTGCACCTTAAATTGCATCATACAAAAGGATCCTACAAGTGATCCAACTCCTCTCTTCTTGAAGGCAGGATTTATTACGCACTGTTGTATTGGATTACAATGGATTAGGCTAGGTGGACTCAATTAACAAGACAACTAAGTGTTTGTTTCCAAGCAAGCTACACAGTTGGTTTCTAGTGTTGACAGAGTTTGGTGTGTTCAAATACAGAGCTCAGTGTTAGCCAAAATATTTGTAGTGTCATTACTAATATTAAGCTGATTTTGACAATTCAGATACTTAACCTCTCCCGAGACAACCAGAGTGAGACACATAACAAACAGACTGAACTTAAGCAAAATATGTTGTTTCTTTCAATATTAAAGGGTTCTCTACAATCCTTTATCCGATTGCTGTGAGTAAACCAACTTACTCTATAAGTCTAACTGAAGTGTTGAACAGACCTACCGTTGTTCCCTCTGATAATTTGGCATTTACTATCTCATACATCTTCTTTCCCATGGTTCTCCTAAGAATCACTGGCAGGTGACTAGCAGATTCAATGGGTCCCTGAAGGTTTGAAACCAAAACAGAACAGTTCATTTATTGAAATAATACAAAAAGAAAGAAAACAGATTAAGTTAGGAAAGATGGACGCACCCCAGGTAAAGCCAAGGTTCCCTTCTTCTCATCCCAAACCACCAGGTAGTCCAAAACAGAGCACTCACTGTCTCCCCAGCTAAAAGATGGATTCAAAGTCATAAACAGGCTTTGCAATACAGATGTGGGGAAACAACTTTCTTAACGTACCGTGTCAGCACGAGGTCTAGATTGGGATTTGGACCCAGTTGGCTTAGTGCACCCCGTCCCCTCATGCCAGTCCTCCCTCCTGGATTTCTAACGACAGATCAGATACACATCACCTATCAACACAAGCTTAAAATGTTCATGTAAATGCTATTTGATGCCTTGAGTATCCTTGAATATCATACCTGTAATTATTTGAGGCCTCTGATTCTGATCTGCAAAAAGAAAAGGAAACATAAGAAATAGGGAGCATTGTAATTTGTTATATTTCCTATTAGTGAGAGATGTTTCAATAGGAACATACTGTACATTGTTATTTTTACAAAAACATCCATAACCACCCCATAACTGTACTTATACACACCTTCCTAATCGGGACAAACATCCCTTATTCTCTTGTAAGAAAATGACATACCCTTCCACATGGTTCCCACTTTCTTCAGACGTGTAATAAGACGGCATGTAACAGGTGAAGCTGAACTGAAAAAAAAGTGACAGGAAACAAACTGGCTTCATAAACTATCTTTTACCACAGTGATGTTGGTGATGATGCTGGAGGTGCTGTGGAGAAATGTTTGTGTATTACCTCCCATGGCACTTTCTCTTCAGGCACAGGGAAGCGTGTGAGTTTGCTGTTGGGATAGTAAAACTGACGGGCGTTCACATGGTACTTGTCCTCTTTCTCTGATGCATACATATCAGTGGACTCCTCTGTTGTGGTCAGTGCTGCAGGGAAAAGGGAATAAAAGTGAGCACGAACAAGAGGAGATTTGTTGTGAAATATGTTAGAAATAATGATAAATTAAGAAGTTGGTTGCTAACTTGGTGGTTGTGCATCTTTTGCTGTAAAACCCTGACATTTCAGACTTTCCATAATCCACTGCAGGGCTTTGGCGGACTGCATGACCTTATGAGATACAACAGAAATGAGTCAAACACATTTTATGACTGCTTATGCAACCTCAAAGATGACAATTCGAGAGAATATTCCACAAACACAGATTAAGAAAGTGTGTCATCTCTTCTCTGCCTCGTACATAGTGTGAAATGTTACAGACACAGGTGCAATATTTGTGATAACCAAAAATCAGGTCACAACCTGCTCCTCTAGTCGAGCCAGTCTCTGCACCGTGGCATCAGAGCCCATCTCCTCTTCCCTCTCCAGCCGCTCTGTTATGGTGGTAACCCTCAGGAAACAAACAAGACCAGTGTGGGTGTCTGCTGGATATTTGAATACCACTCCCAGGTTGTTTAGTACGAAACATGTTTCATCAAATTTGACCCTTATTAAACCTGAAAAACACAGACTATGGTATCTTGCTGATAGTTAAAGAAAAAATAAATTGAATTTTTTGTTATATGATACAGGATAGTTGTATTCCTAAAGGATCATTTATGGAGGTAAAATCCAACTTTCGTAGTTTCGTAGTGTTTATAATTTTTTTAAATAATTTTTTTTTACCGTATTTTATTCCACTATCTAGTCCTGTTTCCCCTATTTCTATAATTCTATGTCACTATGCACAACTGTAATGGATATGATTTCAGAAAGAATAAATTACACTTAAAAAAATCACACTTTGGATCCCGACAGAACAGCATTGCTCTAGAGCAGTGTTTCTCAAACTTTTTCATACCAAGGACCACTTAACCAATACAAAAACACTCGCGGACCATCTAACTCCACAAATATCCAAAAACACATCGTTTTTTACAAATCGCCTGAAGAGGGTACAAACAAGTGGCCACATGTGTGATGAAGGTGTTTATCTGGGCTATATCATGCAATCAAAAGTGAAACTAAGCTCGCTCCATTGCGGAGTTATTCCCGCAAGAGTGCGGAAAACTTTAATTAATTTATTTATTTCAAATGTTACATTTGACCAATATACTCACGGACAACTAAGGGGCGCTCACGGACCACCAGTGGTCCGCGGACCACACTTTGAGAAGCACTGCGCTAGAGTAGTGGTTCTCAAAGTTCTCAAAGCCCCTGGGGGGCGCAGAGGCATGCCAGGGGGGCATGAGAAACCAGGAGGAAAAATGGTTGTTATTATAAAAAATAAAAAATCATAAATTTAAAAATTATTGATTCGAAAATAATATGATGCAGTACAGTACTATTACGTCTGGGTCTCTGTGTTTCATTAAAGCTCGACTTTGTGTGTGTGTGTGTGTGTGTGTGTGTGTGTGTGTGTGTGTGTGTGTGTGTGTGTGTGTGTGTGTGTGTGTGTGTGTGTGTGTGTGTGTGTGTGTGTGTGTGTGTGTGTGTGTGTGTGTGTGTGTGTGTGTGTGTGTGTGTGTGTGTGTGGAACGAGCCAATTTGTGTGCACGAGCGAGAGAGAGCGGACCGGTATTGGAGATCGTTGTTGTTAGCTTCTGGTGCTAGCTCAACAACAAAGTGGAGGAGAGTCCTCTCCTGTCAGACTGAGAGACTCAGTGAACTAAAGGACTCTCTCAGTGTTATCTCAGTGGGTCTCAAATGTTTTGGTCACCATTAATGTAAACAATTATTTCCAAGGCACACGTTTATATGATCATTATAGTTATAAAAAAAATAAGAGAATAAATGAAAAACAGGTATGAAATACTATATGACAGTAAAACAAGAATAAAGTTTAAAAGGGTGATTTGTAAAATATCCATAAAGAAAAAGTAAATCTGTTTACAGTTCTGTTTCATATGGGTGTTGAGAGAGGTATCCATAGAACTCTTAATTTTGCTCTCAAAGTGCACCAGATTGATGCTTTTAACTTCAATATTTAAAAATAAATCTTCCCGGGGGAGCATGCCCCCGGACCCCCCTATGTGAGGTCCACACACCACCTATAAAAATAGCACTTTACCCCTGCTTACACCTATATGCCGTGAGCTGATTATCGAGCCTTCATTGTAACAGTCGTGGGTACATTGTGTGTGTGTGTGTGTGTGTGTGTGTGTGTGTGTGTGTGTGTGTGTGTGTGGAGTGTTGCAGTGGAAAATTCCACGGTAGCGACCGGTACATTAATGGGAAACCCTAAATGTTTGAGCACCCTCTATGAAACGTCAAGCTACCCCACAGCACCCCCAAAAGAAGTCTCTGGTCACTGAGCCTGACTATTTGTGTTGGCGGGGCCCGACTTTTTTTTTTCTCCAAAGGGGGGGCCTGACAGAAAAAGTTTGAGAACCACTGGTCTAGAGTATTATTTTTCAGCCACGCTGGTCTGCGTTCCTGTAGGAGTTTTACTTTTGTCCCGTGTCCACGATGCGGCACTCCATGCTCTGGCTCTGCTCCTGCCGTGTGGACAGCAGGTATCTGTCCTTCATCATGGCCTCCCAGGACAGCAGCTCCTCCTCCTCCACCTGAGGAAGCTCGCACTCTGAAAACAGCATCGCATGCCTTTTCATTATCTTTAATACTGTGCACGTGTGTATGCAAAATGAGCATCAGCACACAATCATACACAGCATTGACTGTGAAGTGTCAAAGGTCATGGGAGGGTCAGGGGTTACGATCTGGTTTAGTTGTTAATTTATGACCTAAACATATAATTTTGTTATTACATGTGGTTAATTATGGAGGGAATTGTAACCCCATTTTAAAAACACAATCATTTAAAAGCTCTAAATTGATGAAAATGCTTGCTTTACCAAAGCAGTGTTGGGAATAGGAGGATTTTCTTCAAGTATTTGACTAAACTGATAACAATCTGGCTCTTACATGTTAAATTAGTAATATTTAATGAATAATAACGTTTTTAAAAATAGCGATAAAGCAAAAATATTGAGAGGAAGTCTGCAGCATCTTAACAGGAAGTCTACTTTGAGCATGGGCAGAAATAAATAACCAAATGCTTACTGAACTCTGTGGTAGTGATGGGCATCCTGCACAGCACCACGTTCCTAATGAAGAGGTACAGATGGCTGAGGATGATGAAAGGGGGCGGGGCAGCGGGGCGGCTGTGGTACTCCTTGATAAGCTCGTATCTTTGAAACTTCCATATCCTGTCTGTGTTGTCCTGAACTTCCTGGAAAGTGAAGCTGTGCAGGACCACAAAGAGAGACAGAGGGTAACGGGGGAACATCGGATAAAAAGGACTCGGAGGTTTGGAGGTGAACTCACTTGAAGATGGCGATGAGCAGGTTCAGCAGCAGTATGTTGGCAAAGAGCAGGTAAATACAAAGCATGATGATGGTGAGCCACTCGGGGAAGGCTGGCATCTGGTTTTCATTCAGCACAGGACACTTGGGCTTTAGAGGATCACTGCCATTCATGGTGCAGGAGTCTAGTTTAAAGTCAGCATCTGCAGAGGGCAAACAGATCATTTCCTTGTTGAAAATATCTTATATCATCACTTCTGAGCCCTGTGAAAACCTAGAAATGATTAGGTCTCCTATCATGCAAAATGCACTTTACATGACGTAATATTGGAAATGTGGGCTGGCTTTCAGAAACGTCGCTATCAGAAACAATCCGCGACTTTTTTTACATTAGCAAGCATCACTAACACTCAGAGCTAACCTGTGCTGGAGAGAGTATGTGTAAAAAAGCAGAAAATAAAAAAAGGAACTCTCCTTGTGGTAAACCGGCAAGAGAAAAAGCATTTGAGCTCTACTGTTTCAGAAATAATGTTTGATGTGGTTTGGAACATGATATGGTGTTTCATCACAGCAGCATTTAGCTGAGAATCTCTCTGGTAGAATTCTGAGCAGGTGTAAGCTCCCCCCGCCTCTTTTTTTAAAAACTTAAAAAAAAAAAAAAAGCTAAGTACCCAGAATCAGTACTTCTCTTACAGGGCTGAAATAGAGGGATCTGAGGCATGGCTAGACAGGGTGATCTGTTTGGTATTTTGAGCAAAACACTTCATAGATATGTTTTTTATAAATTGTTATATATCTGAGACCTATAATATATGCCTAAAAATAGTATAATAGGAAACTTTTAAGTCATGCTTTTCCACGTACGTATAAAATGAAAGTTATACAACTGTCTGTTCTGTTTCCACTCACAATCAATATTTGTGGGGAAATTCCCAAATATGATGAGGTACGGCTCATAAACCGCCCCGCGGACAATCCAGTCCAGCCGGTTGTCGTTGTGGATGAGGATGCCTTGTTTGGCCACACCGTACGCCACCACCCAGATACTCAGCAGGAACATGAAGAAGAACAAATCCGTCATCTGGAAGACAAACATACATCTGTCACAGGCTAGAAACACTTAGAAATGTGGGCACATCTGAATACTGCGGCAACTAGGGACATGTACTGTTTGTTTGCCCACTGTAGCAGGACTGGGCAGATAAAGAGGAAAGTGGTAGTGCAGCAATCACGACAGAGGCAGTGTTCAAATCCAAAAAAAGGCTTTATTGCTATCAAACTCAAAAATACCTTCAATAAACAAAGGCTAACGTAGCCGGGCCGCTAACCGACTTACCAGCTTACCAAAACGTTTCCTTACACTGGGAGCCTCCTGCTCCTTCCATGTGCCACACACAACTGAGCAACTATGTGTGCTTTGTCTCCCTTGAGGGAGTGATTAGCACCAGGTGTGAGTGTCTCCACACCTGCTCCCAATACTGGTAATTGGGAGAGGGTGAAGCCACCTGTTTGGAATGTAGGTGCCTCCCACTACCCTGCCTCTTAGCCCCTTACACCACAAAGAGACATTCAATTAATCCAAAGAGACACAAAAAAACTAGAAAAAAGGCTACAAAGAGAGACACAAATGCAACCAAGCAGAACAGCCTCACAATGACTTTTTGCATAGACAAAACAACCAAGAAGAGACTAAAAATGTATGCAGAGAGACATAACAACCAAAAAAGACACAAAATGACCATTAAGGCAGAAATAAACATAACACAGTTACCCAAAAGGAACACAAAACCACAGAAACATCAAAAAAGGCTAAACTCCTGGGTAGAACATTTTCCCATGAATGTACAGTGGAGACTTTTACTGGGTTACATTTTAAATTCAAAGAACTTCAGAGAGTTGGATGTGCCAGCTTTCTGCTTTGAGCATCATAACCCTAACCCTTTAGTATTTCAAAGGCTGCCCTCTTGCTCAACATATGATCTCTGACACAAACAATAATGGTGTTTGACTGCTAAGCAACAAGCAGACCAGCTGCAACATTTTGTTCAAAAACACCTTCAAGTTCCAACAAAGTGCACATTATTCATCTGCAGACACCAGATGGAGGCCCAGTGGAGCAGCAGCTTATTTTTGTATAAGATAAATAGTGCTTTGGAGTGTAGCATTTTGTGCTCTGCAGTTGCTTACACATTACATTAGGTTGGCATCTATTACATTGTACGTAAGCCTCACCATCCTCCTGACGATGATGATTTTGGGTCCAAGTGTTCTACTGATAGTGAAGATGGCCATTAGCCGGAGGCAGAAGACCACAAAGTCGATGCAGAGGAGGATTTTACCCGCATAGAACAGCTCAGTCGTCAGCCTGAAATAGAAAAACGTGATGATTCATACATTACCAAGAGGGTGGAGAGCACTTCCATGGCCTAAAGGGATTGTCTGGGAGGAAGGATACTTACCTAAATGCGAGGCCGATAATAAAGAAGAGGATGGAAAGAACGTCTAAAATATTCCACAGGTCGTTGATGTACATCCTGGCTTTCTTACGAAACCCAAAGCCATTCGGATCGTGAAACAGCTGAGATGGAAAAGACACATTAAGGCCAATGTAAGGCCATTGCCACTACAGGTCAAAAGGGTAAAGAAATTAACGGCTATCACCAGGAAACTTCCCCAGTTTATTTATTAAAGATACTTTGCGTATCACACGTTTTTTAATAAATTGTGTTTGATCATGCAAATGAGGCATTGTCTTAACTTAAGTGCAGTTTTGCATAGATTTCAGGCAACAAAATCTAAATATTGGATAAAGCCAGGTTCAAAAATATTGTGCCCTTTTGTTGTCAAATTAGAGTCAATGGATATAAGTTAGGGACATTTGGATATTTCTTTGTATCACTCCAAAATTGGGGGAAAATGTCATGACATCCGAAAAATCTATTTTGGCCATGATTCTAGGAAGAAAATATCACATAAATCAAGCTATGTATGATATAAGAACACACCCCTCAGTGTTTGTATTTTAAAATGCAATATATTTTTGCAAGAGACTACAGGTAATTAAGTACAATAATTTAAATCATAGACATATTGATCAAATGTTCTCAGTTTATTACTTACATTAAGACAATTGGCCTGTGGTGTACAGTTCAGTAATGTAGTGAGTAATATAAGAATTTATTGGAATAAGGCATACATAGATAAAACATGTCCCAGCTCTCTCTCACCTGTCTGACCTCCTCACACACCAGCGAGAGCAGCCAGATGTAAAGTAGCACCTCCCCACTAGAGGGCGTAGCCTGGAAGTCGATCATCAGCACCACAGCAAAGAGGAAGAGGAAGGCGAAGTAAGACACGATATTCAAGTAGAACTTAGCCTGCGCAGAGCTGTACAGGCGGAGCAGCCTGGACCATCTGCCTAGAGGCTTCTGCCGCTGCAGGCCGGAGGAGTCGCTGTGGGCACAGGGGTCGAGGGGTCACAGACATGTACTGCTTTCCCCTACATGTGAAATACAGTCAGGAAATGGCCACACAGTCATAAAAAAACGTTGTTTGTATTCATCATTTGCTGCTAATGTGTTGAAAGGCGACTTGTTACTCACAGACTGCGAGTGCTTGTTCGAAGTACACTTCCCGTTACACTCTCCACTGTCTTGATTTCTTCGTTCATCTCAGCTTCTCTCTGAATGACTTCATCTCGTCTAGTCAGAATAATAACTCATTAAGAAAACCTGCCACTCGTTAACATCGCTATAGATGCCCAACAAGCGGTAGAAAAGGTTAGATTAGATTTACAAAACAAAATATTAAAAAAATAAAAACCTTAGTTATGCATGGCAGAGATACATATACAAATGCAAAGACGTGTTCTTTTAAATAATTAAACCACTACAATATGCAGATGTTCATCTTCCAAATGTTTGCATCTATGATGAACTTAATTGCTTTGGTATTACTGTATATACATACTGTTTACTACAATGTACTGACTTTCCTGCTACAGATCTTCTGGACATGCTTTCATACAACTCTTGATTAGGTGGCCTCTGACTCTTAACTTCTGAAAGTCCCTTATGACACTGATATGAATTTGATTCTTGTGATAAAGCAAGGGTATTTTACTTTATCTAATCATCATTTAACCACTGCATTATTATCTCAGGTTAATATGGAAACATAATGAAGCTTAGATGTCTTGGTTGTTGTTGGAATAAGCAGAACCATCATTGACAGGAGGACTGCACTTTCCGTTTCACATGTTAGGAATTTATATATATACAGTCTATGGTTAGGACTCACCTGTAAACCAGGAAGCCGGTGTAGATCAGAGGGAAGAAGACCATGCAGACGAGCACCCTCCACACCGGGTTGTCCACTGAAAGCTCACCGCACCAGATCTGTGTCAGGAAGGCCTTCAGGACAGATATGTTATCAGACATGAACCATATCTGGGTGTTTAATTAAAGTCTCTTTCATCAGGTTTAAATCACTGATCACAGTTTTTCAACGTGTTCTACTCTAAAACATGTTGTAGTCAGTTATGTATTGTTGTAGTTTTTGTTTGTTCTGTTTCTGTTCATTAAAATCAGCATTAAGTGTGTAATTATCCTGAAACACAGTCAATACACAAGTAATTTGTGTATATGAAGTAGTATCAAGCTTTTCTTTTTTTTTCTCTTTTGAAAATATTTACATGTTTTAATACTCTTTGTAGATTTGGTTATATATATATCGATAAAGTACTTATTTAACGGGTCTGCTTGTATAAATTGTGTGTTTTGGGTTTGTGTATGAATCTGTTTATATGACTTGGTATCAAGCTTTTATGTTTTATTACATCTATAAAGTATTTTTCAATAGGTCTGTTCATATAAGTTGTGTATTTCTGTTCATTAGGATGCATTTCTTTGATTTTGTATTTTAGGTCTGGTTAAATGCAATTTTGGTGGTGTGTTTTGTATTTATTGTTTTAGTGTATTTCATGGTTACTCTATACCAATTTCTTGTTCAAAATAATTAGATTCAAACCAGTTTTGTGTTCAACAATGTGTGTGGATGTGCATTTCGATCTTCTACGTAACAGTGCAAACAAAAGGTAGGAGTCTTAAGATTTTAAGACACGGTTGAAAGAATATATATAAATCCCTTATAAAAGTGTACCTGAACTCCAGACTGAGCTACAAAGCTTTTATCGTCTGCCTCCAGAGCCAGCCTGAGGCACGTCGTCCTTCCCCAAGACGGAGACGCACGAAACAACAGCTTCTGAGCCCGCTCTTCGTCCCAGTTGTGGCACTCATTGAACACACCTGGGAAACACACACAAAAGCAGACACATGCTCAACTTGTAACATCTTTATTCAAGCCACTCATCATGTCTGTAGTGTTATACCAATGGCGTGTTTCTCATAGTGATTGGCGAGCTTCTTCATGTCCTCCGCCTCGTCCGCATCCATTCCTTCAGCTGACATCGTCTTCAGGATCTTACTGGCGGCCAGCGCAGCCGACATGCAGTCTGTACACTGCGCACATACAGATACACAGTTATTTATCTATTGTTTTTCTAAAACTTTGTCTGTATGTGTGTTTGATCACCTGCTCCCAGGCAATCTCAGCCAGCTCCCTATTGTTCTGGACGACAGCCCACAGGAAAATGTCTCTGCCCGGGTCCCTCTGCGCGTCAGGACTGTCCTCCTTTAGCGGAGCTTGAGAAGATGTCGAGTTTTTAGACAGCTAGATAAAAAGGGAAGGAATATGTTGCATTAACAACCTGCTTGAAGGGTTAGGAAATATATCTTGAGTCCAAATCCTCCCAAGGCCTCTCAAGGCACCAATATCGATTTCTTAGCTAAATGTTTAATTATACCTCCTGTAGATGTAACATCCCAAAGTGAAGATCCAACTCCCTGATGACTTTTCTGGAGGAATAAAACTTTTGTTGTACTTTAAGTTTTTTAAACGTCTCAAATTCTTTAAACTAATAGAATCAAATCTTCAATGTCATTGTAAACAGGAGTGTCAAGGCAAGTCAAGAGAAGCATGAATTGTTTTAATAACACAACATTTCAGTCCGTACACCTTGATTTGTTACCCCCCTTTTCTTTGTATTATAATTACAGAATTAAAATCCTTGCAGTGCAATAAAACACTGTTATCAGGGTGAATAGAGAGGACATGACCTCAGCAACTTGTAAGAAACACCTATTTTTCAGTGTTAAACTCAATTCAATTTGAGATAACAATAATCACTCACTGATGCTGACGTATCTTCCAGACAC
Organism: Pseudochaenichthys georgianus; assembly: GCF_902827115.2. Lineage (NCBI taxonomy): Eukaryota > Metazoa > Chordata > Actinopteri > Perciformes > Channichthyidae > Pseudochaenichthys > Pseudochaenichthys georgianus. The sequence continues at coordinate 22,913,104 of NC_047523.1, read as the reverse complement.
ATGTTGAAGTGGTACGTCATGTTGGAGGGAAGGTAGAGGGCCTGGGTGAAGCTGCCCAGCAGGCGGCGCACCTCATCAGACACATGAGTCAAGGAGACCATTTCTCCTTGTCCCGATCGAACCCGATGCCTCATGCCGAACGCCTTCTTCCTGTGAGCGTTGTGGACCCGCTTGGCCAGCTTGCGGAGGAACATGCAGGATGGCAGCTGTTTGTAAAGCTCACACAGGGTCTCCTCGTCCTGCAGGAAGTCCCTCAGACTCACGCCGTTCTCCAGCAGTAGACTCACAAACTCAGGCTTGTTGCCAACCAGGGCCGAGAACATGGCCCAGTGGAGGTCACTGGACTGCATGGGAGCAAGGCAGGAGAACACAGAGAAACACACTTCCGCTTTAATGCGTCATCATCAGCAGGGAATGTTGCTCAGAATTGGACAATTATGTAAAGTGACCTGGATAGCAACATGGGAAAAAAACTATCTTTTATGATACTATATGTTGGGAAAATACAGAATGTACTCTTCCAATATCAGAGTAGCCCATGATAACAAAGGACCTACGTAGCTGTGTACGTAACCGGATGTATGATCACCTAGATTAGAAGAGCGTCAGGACACACTGCTTTAGGCATACAGTATGATAGCTATGTGACAACGATTAACATGATGATTCCACCTCTATGGAGATAGACATATGATTGTCATGTGTATTGCTCATGTGGGTCTTAACTAATCTGAACTAAGCATAGAATACTGCTTTGAACCGGTATTCATGTATCTTGTGACTGAATAACACCCTCTTGTATATAAATCATCTGAAGCATATATTTTTCTTATAAATAAAATATTAGGTCATCGTCATCAGCGACATGTTTGTCTTGTTAATTTGTTTGCTTTTTGTTTTTTTACAAAACAATCAGAAATAAATTACTTTTACAATTACAACAAATAACAACAAATGGGATTTTACAGGTCCTGTTCATAACCATTAATGATTTGGCTCCTAAATAATACTTTCAGTTTAGATAGACTTGTACAATATTTCAGTGCATCATTACACTTATTCCACAGACTAACACCTTTCTAGAAGTTTGGCATTTGTTCGTACGGGTATTTTTTTGAAAATGCAGTTTCCTCTCAACATGTGCATGCTTTCTCTCCGTGTGAAAAGTCCCTGGATATTATGAGGTAATTGTTGATTTGCGGCTTTGAACATAATTTGAATAGTTTTATAGTCAACCAGGTCTTGTAGTTTTAGTGTTTTTAGTTTGATGAATAATTTATTTGTTGGTTCTCTGTACGTAGTTGTATGTATAACTCGTATGGCTCTTTTTTGCAGGATGAAGATAGGATGTGTATTTGTTTTATATGTGTTCCCCCAAACTTCCACACAATACATCATGTATGGAAGTATGAAGGAGCAGTACAGCATAAACAAAGAAGCTTGATTAATTAGGTATTTGGCTTTATTCAGAATTGCTATTGATTTGGATATTTTGGCTTTGATATAGCTTATATGTGGTTTCCAACTTAATTTATTGTCTATGATTACTCCAAGGAATTTTATTTCCGATACTCTTTCTAATTGGACGACATTTATAGTGAGTTTCTTCTCTGTATTGGTCGATCGATTCCCAAATATTATGAGTTTGGTTTTGCTTGCGTTCAATGTTAATTTATTTTGGTCAAACCAGATCTTCATCCTGCTCAGTTCCTTTTCCATTGTGACCAATAGCTGTTCTAAATTGTCCCCACAGCAGAGTAGACTTGTGTCGTCTGCAAAAAGAATGGTTTTAATAGTTTTTGATACTTCACATATATTGTTAATATACAGAATAAATAGTAATGGCCCCAAGACTGAGCCCTGAGGCATCCCACATGTAACCTGCAGTAGTTGTGATGTATGGCTTTGTAGTTCAATGTACTGTTCCCTGTTATGTAGGTAGCTGGATAGCCATGATAGTGCAACACCTCTAATGCTATATCTCTGTAGTTTTTTTATTAATAATTCATGGTCAACCGTGTCAAATGCTTTTTTAAGGTCCAGAAATATCCTTATTGCATATTCTTTCTTTTCTATTGCCTTAGTAATGTATTCCATACATTCTATAACTGCAAATGATGTAGTTCTGTTTGCTCTGAAACCATATTGTTGTTCATAGAGTATGTTATGTTTGGTGATGAAGTCATTTAGTCTTGTATAGTAGATTTTTTCCAGTATTTTAGAAAACTGTGAGAGCAATGAAATTGGTCTATAGTATGACAGTACATGTTTATCTCCAGATGTATGTATTGGTATGACTTTAGCAGTTTTCATTTTATTTGGAAATACACCGGTTTGTATTGACTGATTACAGATGTGAGTTAGTGGTTTGGCTAGACATTCAATAATGTTTTTAACTGTATACATGTCAATATCATGACAGTCTGTAGACCTTTTATTCTTAAGTTTTTTAACTGTGTCAATAATTTCATTTTCATCAGTCCCTCTTAAGAATATAGTTTCCTTCACATATATATCTTTACTTAATTATGCTTACCATATGCTCTGTATGTAATGACTACTTCCATTCTTGCAAGGATAACAAATAAATGTATCCTGAAAACAGGAGAAAGACACAACACATCGCACAGAAAACCCTGAAGAAGTATCACTGCACCCGCCTGAGGAATGTTATGATTATGGGAGACCTATGACACAAATGGAGGAGTCTCCACTGCCCGTCACCCCCCCTGTCAACCCCTTTGAGGATACTCTTCATTCATCCCCCAGCTCTCTCTACTCTCCGCTCACCCTTTCACCCTCGCCCTCCCCCCTGGAGTTCGATGACCGCATGAAGGCGATACGCAGGGTTGGCAGCATGTCCTTTACCCCCGCCCCTCAACGACGCCCACTAAAATCACAGAAGCAGAGACGCGCACTACCATCTCCACCATGCCTACCACAAAATGTTATAGATGCCATTGCTCCAGGCAAGGCAAGGCAAGGCAAGGCAAGTTTATTTATATAGCACTTTTCAACACAAGGTAATTCAAAGTGCTTTACAAAAAATGAAATATATTAAGAAAATGGCATTTAAAATCAGTCATTAAAAAGAAAAGCTAGTAAAATAAACATTAAAAGAAAAAATACATGGATAAAAGTTACAGTGCAGTCTAAGATATGAATAGTTCAATTCAAAGCAGCGACAAAAAGAAAAGTCTTCAGCCTGGATTTAAAAGTAGTAAGAGTTGCAGCGGACCTGCAGGTTTCTGGGAGTTTGTTCCAGATCTTTGGAGCATAATAACTGAACGCTGCTTCTCTGTTTAGTTCTGACTCTGGGGACAGAAAGCTGACCAGTCCCTGAAGACCTGAGAGATCTGGATGGTTCATAATTTAGCAGGAGGTCAGAAATGTATTTTGGGCCTAAACCATTCAGTGCTTTATAAACCAGCAGCAGTATTTTGAAATCTATTCTTTGACACACAGGAAGCCAGTGTAAAGACTTCAGAACTGGAGTGATGTGGATCCACTTTCTTAGTGTTAGTGAGGACTCGAGCAGCGGCGTTCTGAATCAGCTGCAGCTTTCTAATAGATTTGTTAGTGAGACCTGTGAAGACACCATTGCAGTAGTCGAGTCTACTGAAGATAAAAGCATGGACAAGCTTTTCCAAATCCTGCTGTGACATTAGTCTTTTAATCCTAGATATGTTCTTTAGGTGATAGTAGGCTGATTTAGTAACGGTTTTAATGTGACTGTTGAAACTCAGGTCAGAGTCCATGACTACACCTAGATTTCTAGCTTTATCTGTTGTTTTGAACATTGTAGACTGAAGCTCAGCGCTAACTTTTAAACGTTCTGCCTTTGCTTCAAAAACCATTAACCCAGTTTTATCTTTGTTTAATTGGAGAAGATTCTGACACATCCAGTCATTGATTTGTTCAATGCACTTACTCAGTGTTTGAATTGGAGCATAGTCTCCTGGTGAAATTGTTACGTAAATGTGTGTGTCATCTGCATAGCTATGGTAACTTATTTTGTTGTTCTTCATTATCTGAGAAAGTGGTAGCATGTAGACGTTAAAGAGAAGAGGCCCCAAGATGGAGCCTTGAGGTACCCCACATGTCATATTTGTCAACTCAGATGTGTATTTACCTATAGAAACAAAGTTGTTTCTGTCCTTTAAGTAGGATTCAAACCAATTTAGAACTGTTTCCGAAAGTCCCACCCAGTTTTTCAGTCGGTCTAGTAATATGTTGTGGTCAACAGTGTCAAATGCAGCACTGAGATCTAATAATACTAACACTGAAGTTCTGCCACTGTCTGTGTTTAAGTGGATGTCATTGAAGACCTTTACAAGAGCAGTCTCAGTGCTCTGGTTTGGACGGAAGCCTGACTGGAACACATCAAAACAGTTATTTAAATGCAAGAAATTACTCAACTGTTGAAAAACAACTTTTTCAATGATTTTACCTAGAAATGGGAGGTTTGATATGGGCCTGTAATTGTTCCTTACTGAAGCATCTAGATTATTCTTTT
>NC_047523.1:22526088-22603588 GCF_902827115.2 Pseudochaenichthys georgianus | reverse complement strand
TTGGTCCACTAAAAAAACATCATCAGCAGAAGTCTGATCTGGATCCTGTGTTCCTCCAACAAAAACAGCTTCTCTCTGTCTATTTTCATGTTTGCGGCCAAGTCTGAGCTACTAGCTTTTGACCACATAAAGAGAGAGGGGATCTGTGGGAAATTCTGGAGAATGTCCTGTTTGTGGCGTTTCCTCTGTACTACCATCACATCAGCATCCCGTGCGTCGGTCTTGTGAAGGCTCTGTATACGTTTAGTGGATGTTTGATACAGCGTGTGTGTCTGTGTCTTAAGAGCACATTCTCATTATCTATACGTGTGCACTTGCGTGCATGTAGGATATATGAGTGCTTGTGTGCATTTTATGGTGGTGTCTGGGTTTACTCTGCCTTTCATTTAGTGTTTGGCTGTTTCTCTCCTAAAAATCTATGCAGTAACTGGATACACATGTTATCGCAACTTTCTATAGGGAAAGAGAGAGCAGGGGGTAGGACCCAGCCCCAGTGGAACCCTTATAAGATCAACAAAAATACAGCCGAAGAAAAAATAAAGGTAAAATAATCATTGGTAGTTACTTACATTTTCTTAAAACTCAGATGGTATTTGAAAATGATCTTAAATTATCTGTGCAGAGCAATGCTTCCTGCTACCCTATGGCTGCAAACAGACATACAAACAGGTCCTGAGAAATAAATCTCAAACACAAGGTGTGGAGTAAATTATTGCAATGTTAACCTTTACGTATGGACAAAGATTAATATAGAAATGAAGACCACAGACAAGATATAATCTGAAAGCGACATTCATTCTCTGCTAAATCTCATATCCCTTCGCTCTTAATCTTTTCATCTCCGTTACCCTTTATCTCCCCCTTTTTTGCTACATATTCTCCATATTTGAGTTGAGGAGCATTTCATTGTGCTTTAATGTTCAAAAAAAAGGTTGAAAGGATGAAAGAGAGAAGATGTTTCATTCCTTTAGGATTAGACTGCTTTATTTTACAGCACACATGCACACTCACACACACTCAGACACACACGCACACACCCACGCACCCACACACGAGCACACACACACTCAGACACCCACACCCACCCACGCGCACACACTCACACACACACACGCACGCACGCACACACACACTGCCAGACGACATGAACAGAGCATCTGATGTGACGTGATTATTACTGGATAATGATAACCCTGTGTGTGTGTGTGTGTGTGTGTGTGTGTGCGTGTGTGCGTGCATGCTCACAGGTCTGTTTGTGTTTAAGTGTGTGTGCGTGTGAGTATGTGTGAGCTAAACCATGTGTACATGTCCAAACCCTGCAGTAGATAGCACTAATAATAATTATCCTTATATTTATTATAGCGCTTTCTCAATGACTCTCAAAGCGCTTTACAAATACACATTACACATGTAATGGTCATGTACTGTGGACAATACCCACAGGAGCAAATTCGGGTGAAGTGTCTTGCCCAAGGACACAACGGCCTGACGCAGTGGAGCAGGAGCGGGTTTCGAACTGGAGTTCCCCAATGCCCCCTTGATCTCATGATCAAACACACAGACCACTGCGCCACCCGTCCCTCAATCCTAATCCCTCTAAAGAATTACAACCGACCTGACTTTTCATCCTTTTTTTCAAGCTCCTCATCCTTTCAACTCTCTATCGTGCTCTTTGTCTTCACTAAACCTTTTTATGTGTCCTTCTTCCAGTTCCTGTCCACTCTCTCGCACATCTTCCAAATCCACTTCCCTCTCAACAGCTTGCCAGCATCAGACAAAGCTCTGGGCTCTGGCTGCAAAATCCATTTGATGATTTCAAACAGCATATCAACCATATCAGGAGTACCACAGAAGCCCTTCCAAAAATAGTTTGAATCTGAACTCTGCTTATGGATGTTACGTACCTAAATATCTGTCTCTCTTCTTCTGTCTCTCTGAAGCATCCTGCGGGCTGGTTATCTTTCCCTCAAAGCATATTTTTTTACTGAACTAACTCTAAATCAGCGATGTCACCATCTGTCCCTTGGGATCTTTGCTGAAATAATTACAACATCTGTTGTTCTCCCACATATGCAAATATAAATAGACTCCATTTTTTTTTTTCAACAGAAATGTATCTTTGATGAATCCTTTTTTTCTATTTGTTGTATTTTCTTTGCCAACATGTGCCCAGCACCAACATCTATGAGCCACTGGTAAGGAGGGTTTAGTTAACATGTGTGTGTGTGTGTGTGTGTGTGTGTGTGTGTGTGTGTGTGTGTGTGTGTGTGTGTGTGTGTGTGTGTGTGTGTGTGTGTGTGTGTGTGTGTGTGTGTGTGTGTGTGTGTGTGTGTGTGTGTGTGTGTGTGTGTGTGTGTGTGTGTGTGTGTGTGTGTGTGCACAGATCACTTTACACCACAATGCTATAACACTCTTCACTACAGCTGGTCAAAGATTATAGAGCATGCCCTCCACCAAAAAACACACATACGCTAACCCATTGCACCCTTTGACATTTGACGCACAATCACTTCACACCCTTCCTTCGAATGCAGCTTGTGGAGTGCATTCTCTATTATTTAGCCTGCAGGACAGAGCCGAGGACAGATAGGTAGAGACAACCGGGGATGATCAAAGATCTTGGGACTGCAGGCGGGATGTTAAACATAGACAATGAATAATTTATATTGCAACGGTTGAACTACAAAGCAATGATTCTTCATAGACTTATGCTCTTTGTTGAATTACTACTGTGAGATGTCTGACTAAAACACTGTCTGGTAGAGAATAAGATCATTAGGAGACACCATGTCCACACAAATAATGATCGTACATTTTAAAGTGCTAATTATGTGTTGAAAAGACACCTTTTTTTAGGGGTAGGGTTAGGGTTAGGGTAATGTTGTGAATCGAGTGGCCTGTGTTCGTCGTCCATTACATACGCCTGCCCATACCATAACCCCACCACCACCATGGGCCACTCGATTCACAACATTACCCTACCCCTAACCCTACCCCTAACCCTACCCCTAACCCTAGGGACCCCCCCAGACCCCCTCAATAAAGCAAAAATGCACGTTTCAGAGTGGCCTTTTATTGTGGCCAGCCTAAGGCACACCTGTGCAATAATCATGCTGTCTAATCAGCATCTTGATATGCCACACCTGTGAGGTGGGATGGATTATCTCGGCAAAGGAGAAATGCTCACTATCACAGATTTTTTCAGATTTGTGAACAATATTTGAGAGAAATGGTTATTTTTGTATATAAAAAATGTTTTAGATCTTTGAGTTCATCTCATGAAAAATGGGAGCAAAAACAAAAGTGTTGCGTTTATATTTTTGTTCAGTGTATTTATGGAAGAGACGTGTTAGCTGTTTCTGAGAAAAAAAGAGGACATTTTCACACAGGTATCTTTCATAGTCTTGCATAAGTTTGTTCACACCGAGAGTGACAGAGAGTGACAGAAGTAGGTGCAGAAAGTATGAAAATAAGCTTAGGAGGGAGGTTAAAACTTTGCTGATTCTGTAGGGATGGCCAATCTTGACATTAACCAACTGTTATTGTCAGATTGTTGGTCTCTATAATGACAAAAAGGTGACCATCTGACATCTTCCCTACTCCTGCAAACTGTTCCCGTTAAAGCCTTCAGCCAAGCTCTACAAAATGCAACAAATGAATGAAACTTAAGCAAATTAATTTAATATTTGATACCATTTTAGCAGTATGAAGGAAAAAGCGTAAAGTACACCGAAACCAAACCAGTCAGAACTGTAGAAAAATGCCTTAAGTCCAACACTTCAGATCGTTTGTTTTCATTTCCTGGCAATGGCCTCTTTTCTCTACTACAATTTGAGAGACCACTTGAGTCCAAGTGTGCTAAATAACTGCTGTAAGCCAAACCAACAGCACTTCAACTCTTCTTTATTTATGAACTTTTTTTCCAGGCAGTGAAGTGCATTATTGCTCTCTATGCCATTGCCTTGTCATGTCTTGTTTAAGTTCTCATTTTCAATTCACAAAATGGCCCATTGTCTTGTTACTGTGTTGTTGTGGCTATATTTAAGTGTGTAAATGAGGCAGCCGTCCTGTGTAGTTGGCCTGCTAGACTATAGGTTGACCGCTTTTTCTGTGGTTTTACCATGGCGTTCAGGGTTGTGTGTGCATGTATGTATATCTGGAGCCAAGGAAAGTTTCCCTGGAGGCGTCAGACTCCTCATTAACCTTCTCTTCATCTTTTCCTTCCTCTCTTTCCTCTTTCTGCCAAATCCAATATTCCTCAGCGCCTCCTCCTCTCCAAATGCCAGCATTCACATCAAAGAATATTCTGTAGGCCTACAGTAATTCACTCATTCATTAAAGATTTCCGTCTGTTTCATAGAGATGTTTTTCTCTATTTCCTATTCTTCTTATCTGCTCAAGGACATTTCTCCAATTTAAAAAATGCGGATGCAAAATATAGGATCATCACGTTCACCTGCAGATGAACTCAACCTCACAATGATCTAATAATGACCTCTAATAGGAAACACATTTAATACTGCATGGGTCATATCGAGTTAATAATTACATTTTATTTTTCTGAATCCAGTTTAAATCCCTTTTTAATGGCACATAATCTTCACAATAAAAGTGTAAAACCACATACTCTGTGGGGAAACAATAATCCTTATTTAATGTTTTTTTGTTGCATCCAGATGTACAAATGATTTTTCATTATGTTGCTTGTGTCATTTTTTCCAAATCAGGCATCTTAAAAAATGCAAACAAATTGCACATCTTAAGTAATGAATGTGTAAGTTCTGCCTGTGAGGAAGAGCAGTGTTAACATTCCCAAACAGGGTACACAACTTTCTGATGTGCTTTCACTCCATCAGTTCCCTTGTACAGAACGTCCCCTCGAGCAGAGAGTGTTAGCAATAATGTCACTGTTGGGACAAGAGAAGCCTTCTTACTGTCTGTTATCTCTCTCTCCGACTTCCTCTTTTTGTCTCTCACTCTCTGCTCCTCACATGCTCCATTTATCTTCTCCCTTTCTCTCTCTGTCCCTTCTTCTCTCTCAAACTCTCTCTTCCTGTCATGTCAGAGGGGAATGATGACCATCTGCAGCCCTCCTGCCCCCTGACATCTGGAGACGGGCTGAGCACACACACACACACACACACACACACACACACACACACACACACACACACACACACACACACACACACACACACACACACACACACACACACACACACACACACACACACACACACACACACACACACACACACACACACACACACACACACACACACACACACACACAGTCTTTTCTGTAGTAAAAGATGTGCAGCAGAAGAAGAGACCAGGAGCTAGGTGCATTACAAGGGGGCAAAGGGGTGTGTGTGAGGTCTAATGGAAGTAACACGTCATGCTACTGTTGGACTGCCATCATTCAGTATGCATAATACTTAGAACGGAGAACAATGTGAGCTATTAAATCACAAGGAGTTGTTGCAGTGAGGAGTATAATGGTCCTTGGCTCAGGATCTCACTCGCAGAGAAGCAACTACAATCTATGTATTTGTTTTCAATCATAACCTATTGTATAATCAATAACCTTCTTTATCAAATCTATTACTAATCAGGGCCTAGGAAAGAACATAGTAATTGAATGTGAATTCACCTCGACAGTTCTCACACATAAAGCCTGAAAGAGAATCAAAACTGAAAATGTATATTAAAAGTAAGATATGAGCTCACAGAGCAATAACAAAGAGGAGATGAGACTTATTTGTATTTAAAAATCGACAGTCTCAGTTGAGTACTGTGTTCTGAAGCCAAATTGCATGTCGTCGTCTCCCCTGAATAATGCTCTCTGATGCCGAAATAATTAATTCTGCCACTCGGATCATTAAAGTCTTTAAGTCGAATCTTTTTCCAATTATGAAATGTTTATCTCCAACTTTAAAGGTGAACATAATGATTACCAGCTCTATAACAATGCTGTAACTTTCTTTGCTCAGGGATGATGTCATGTTGAAAACCTTTAGAGCCACATATTCACATGCGTGACACTGAGTCCTTCCATGGTACGCCTACAGTGTATTTCCATCTCAGCTGCTCTGTTTACATGTGCATAGAAACTATTGGACACATAGAGACTGACAGAATATTTGAAACAGCTGTTATTTTATGTTTTACTTACATAAGCTGCACAGGCTCAAATGGTTTTGTTTTTTTAATTAAGCAACCGTTTATTTTTTAATTAAACTCCTTGTCCTTTTGCCTCTGATACTGACTATATACAGTATGTGACACATGTGATAGTCTTCAGTCATACTAACAAAGTTACCTGTAGTAACTTTCCCACAGGATAAGTCACTTTCCTGCCTTGAACTTAGCCAAAGAGCAGCACCCGACAGAATGATAGATGCCCAACTTTTTTAATCGTCTGAACTAATTAGAAATACAAGCTCTTGGAGCGCATGAATGATAGCATTTCCACCAGAGTGGTTTTAATCAGCTCCCTTCATCTCAGTCACACTTAGAGCTAATTCAGAGGACAAGATCTTGTAGGAGATGAGGGATCATATTTCTACCAGAACAGAATTAAGTTGACTCCTTAATGGCAAAACGCCCTAGCGACAGTTCAAACTAATGAATTGTTTACAATCTTTAAATTGCACTGGAAGAACAAAGTCAAACCACCTTGACGGTTCTCCTACAAACTTCAATTTCAACAATCAATGATGAAATGAAACATGAGATTTTGTTGTTCATGTGACTGTTGATCACCAATACAATATCTCAACACTGTTTGATGACCAAGAAATATTTGTCATTTTGAGCATGTTGCCCAAGGAATATGAAAACATACCCACAGCTACAGCGGCATTAGATACCAGACATCGGCAGATAACCTTGCCATACCAAATATGTATCCTGCAAGTTCCTTCAATACGTGAAATAAATGACTGCAAAGTGTAAGGATAATTCTGAGACTACCATTGAATTGCCTGTATGTGTTTTAAATATATGTGCACTCCATGATGCAGATGCTGATCTGGAAAATATTCTAAAGATGAGGCAGTTTGAAGAACAAACCACAGAGAAGAATACACATTGTTACTCAGCGTGGCATCTCATTTACCTCTTTACAAGTGCAGGATAAATACTGTAGGGTAGTGACGGCATTGCCAGCCCTTTTTGCAATAAACCTTTCCAGGAGACAAATAGGTGAGCTACATCTGTGTGACACCCAGAAATTAGTTTAATTAGCGTTTTCCACACATGTCCTACCAAGACTAGCCATTATATAAGATGGCCCAGATTCTTGTGTAAAGGTTCAATGCAAAAGTCAGAGTATTCCACTGTGATAATTACAGATTCTGTCTGTCTGACCTGCAGGGCAGCAAATGTGTCTGCTCTGGTGCCTTTGTGTATGTCCGCAAGTGTTGATGTGCATGCGAGTCCATTTCTAGGTCTATAAGTCAGAGAGAAGAATATAAAGAAACAGGGTCTCAATAGGATAAATGTGTGTGTATTTCAGTGGATTTGTGAGTAAAGGTGATCTGGTGGCAGTTATTTTTCATTAAAGGGTTTGTGACACTAGGAAGCGCTCCTAGCGTGCAGATTGTAGTCCCTGTCACTCTCTGGAAGGCCTGTTTTCTCACCCTGCACTCTGTCATAGAAAAGTCCCTGATTAATCTTTTATTCCATTATTATGCCATTTATGATGTTATTCTTTCCATTCCAGTTGTCAGTCGTGTTACATACAATTAGTCAGCCCTCAAAATGTGTCCATAGAAAACCTCGGTAAGCCTTTCCAAATCCTTTTCTTTGGGCTGGTGGGCATTCTGCCACTTTTGGCACTCTTAGGTAAACCAGCTAAATGACTGTGCTAAGCTGGGAAATGCCATTTATTTCCCATTTAAGAGAGGTGTCAGCTCAGTCTTGATTTGTGTTCCGAGGCAGAATCAGTTTATTGGACAAGCTGTGACCTATGACTTTTAAGGGCCAAGTAAAGTTTTATTTTTGACCTTTTCGAGGAACCCAAAATTAATCATTCTGATTACATGCCACTTTTGCGACAAATCATACGGTGTCCCTGTGTATATGTAGGATATAGTTTAGTTAGTCTCACATAAAATCTCAGTACAGGGCTGTTAAAGAAGACTGCCCTCCAACCAGATGACTTGGGTTTATATAGCCCATGTCAGCAAACACCCACCTTGGTGCTAATACTCAGCAGTGCACTCAACACTGGCTGCACTTCAGAGATTACAGAACAGAAACGTTTCCTTGGAGCATCAATAAAGTAAAAGATTTACCATTTTTCGGCAATTAAAAATGAGACATTTTACTTTTATGGAGCCAAAATAATTCCAGGTTGGACAGCAACACAGACAGAACAAGTCTGCACACTTTTATTTGAAACACTTTAGACCCACTTATACCATGCTAGTGCTAATTGCAGTAAAAGGGACATTTTGCAGTCTTGAACTGAACGTTGTTGCTGAAATAGTTCAAAGCATCTTGCATTTCCAGTATAGCTTGAGGCTACGAGCACTATGGGAAACAAGACCAGAGGGACTGGAGGGAGCCGAAGAGAATTCTAAACAGCCTGAAGTGTTTGAGCTAGTTAGCACGACAGCTTACTCACACCTCCATGCGAATGGACTTTATGGACATGAACGCTGAACTGCACCACTTGGAGTAATTGACTGCCCAAATAGCTGCAGCTAAGAGTCACGAAAAAGCATAAGTTAATTAAAAGACTAGATTTGGTCTGTGCTTGTTTAAACTGGAGGTTGCTCAACAGTTTCTAGGCAAACTGGGGTGATTTGTAGTTTCACTCCGGGACCAGATTCAATAACAAAAGTACTGCTGTGCTTGTCTGTGAGGGGCCACAGCAGAGGACACAGTGGCCCCTGAGGAATGTTGGGTCTAAGCCCAAGGCAGAAATAAGTAAGAGATACATACAGTATGAAAAACACATGAATAAATCATTTTAGGTAATACAAAATTCATTATCATTATAATTCTTTTCAATTAACCAAATAAACAATTTTTTTTTTTAACCAAAATGCCCATTATTAAAGGCAGGATGACCCACAATTATTCAAAAGTTAGTGAATATTATTAGTCATTTTATAAAAAAACATGACAGAAAGTTAAAATGATTGGCAAAGACAATAATGTATTCCACATTGAAGACTGTTGTAATAAGGGAAGTATCTTTGTCACATAAGAGATGGGCAACTTAATTGTCAGATTATTTTGCACGTCAAATGAAATGACTATAAACATATCAATCTAATTATATGAACTAATTTTGTTGAAAATAAATCTGATCTCTGTGAATGGAACCATGAAAATACAGGGTGAAATTAAACTATATTTCATAAGTAATTCATGAGTCTAATTAGAGCAAGTTAACACAGTATAGAGTCATTTACGTTATTCGAGTCTGGCACAGAATATAATGAAATCATGCGTAACCCTGCCAATAAGCTGTCATTGCAGGAACAGTTACGGAGAACAAGCAATAATCAGAATCACACAAGAGGAAGCTGACTAACAGGAAAGGGTAAAGAGAGGTGTGATGGGAAAAAAGAAAAGGAATGTCCCACTTGAGCTTTTGTTATTGCCATTTTCTAAGTGACACTTTGTGTGTATTGGTGTTTCATGCTGATTTAAAGCCCCTGTTATGAGGCGCATATGTAAAGGGCTGCAGGCCACCAGACGTCAAGCCTCCAGGGTCACCACCTGCCCCCCCCACACCTCTCTTCAACACACTCACTTATTTTCTTCTTCAACCCCTGTCAACCCCCTCTGTCTCTGATCAGCTCTGTCCTTCCGTTACCAGCCTGGAGCACCATTTTAAACTCTTAGCCTAATCTATCTCACTCTCTTCCCCCATTTTCTATTTCCCTCTATTCTCCAGGAGTCAGGGCTTCCGAGAAGCTCCAAGAACATGACATCACAACCATAAAGTTCGTAAAGAGTCTTTTGTCTATTTTAGAACATTTGAAGGTCATTGTTTGCTTATTCTCAACACTGCTGTGATCGATTTTATTTCAGTCGGGTTGTTCCCATGAGAAATATTGTTCCTAACCCTTTCAGTATGTATTTTTATGTCACATCTGAATAGAATCAGTGAAACAAAAAACTGAAAACAACTGGTTGCCAGATATCTTCTGATGTTTTCCTTTGTTAAAAATATTGATTAAATAATTCTTCCGATGGGTTAAATAGTATTATGGCAGCAGCAATTGACTGTTGCCTTGTGGTGATAATATAATGGCTACATCTGCAGATAATAGACCTCCAGCTCACTGATGGACCCCCTTTAAACTTCTCCACTCCATTTTTCTTTAACTGCTCAATCTTTTTCCTCGTCTCTCCTCTAGCCTGAGGGTCAACAGCTCAGGGGCTCTCTCTGCTCTCCATGTGTGAGATTTACTCACACAGGCTCTGTGTATCATTCAAGAAAACACAACAGGGGTTTGTGGCTATCTGTGCATCTCATTAGTGAATCCCCCTCTTTCAAGCTTCCAGATGCAATTCTAACCTCTAGTGATGACTACATGAATTACTGCTGAACACCTTAGTAGATAACTCTCGCCGTAAGTCTTACAGATACTAAAACTCTGGTAGAGATCCAGACTCATGCTATAAATGACACTTCTGTATATGCTTAGTTTGTATTTTTTGGCTTTAACATGTTCTTAGTAACTGCTCAACCACTAGCTTATAATGGTTGTTTAATGTGTTGCGTAATAACACAACCTTTTTAGTGGAATGTAATAACATTGTCAATTTCTCCATACAAATAAAATCACCTGATGTGTTCCACTTCAGCTTCTGCAATGCCTGCAATGTTAATGTTAAGCTATGTTGTCAACTATATCGAAATATTCCTTTCAATCCACCAAAATAAACATAAAACAACGTGATTAAAACATTTTAAGTTTATTCCCATTTGAATGTGTTACTGTTGTTAATATTATTTGGTTCATAGCAGCATACTTTACAATATAAAGAGGTTTGGTTTTACACACTGTAGTACAGAGAGAACCAAACCGGTGATTGTTACCCTTTTACAAATGTAAATCAACTATTGAACCTCATAAAATAATCTTCATTATAGGGCCAGTACCATCACATATAGTACACATTTTTCAAAATCAAAACACATTGTTGTTTTCCCCTGGAATTTTTCACCACAGATTCCCCACGGTAACCCCAAGACGACTGACAACAGATGAATCTCCTTTAGTGTCTGCATCAGGACTGCACCTGTTTTCTAGTGTCAAAACAAAAACATCAAAACCTTGTTTGAGAATGATTGAATGAAAACTGACTCTCTGTATTGGGAATTCCACCGTTTTTCTTCTTACTCACATATTTGTACAATCATGCTCTCTCATTATAGCCACTAAAAGCATCTTAAAATAAACTTACAAGCTAAAAATGTAATTAAATATCTTATCATTTAATTGTCACAGAACAAGGTAGTAAGGCCCAAATGAAGGTTTGTTTGCTTAGCATAATTGCTACAATTCAGATCTAATACATTACCCTCTCACAGCCCTCCATCTCAAATAACTTAGATTCCAACTAAGCGCAAAGCTAACACAAAGTAAAAAATATCCTTGTGACCATCCAACCATCAGCCCCGTGGATCGCTGCCATGGCCGCCTACTGAGCTGCTGAGCTGCTGAGCCCCGGGCTGTCATCTGTCCAGGCAGGCCTTGACCTCATGGAGAGCTGGAGCCTCGGATCAATAATAGACACCAATGTCCTCGTCCGGGGCCCCAGGCTGAGAGAGCACGTCTTCTTCAAAGTCAAACTATAGGAAAGTATGGGGTCATGAGTTTGTGTGTGCAATAATGAGCCTTTAAATCTAATAATTTGAGCATAATTGTTGTCAGATAATATACAGTGTGTAGGGAGAGATTGAGATTTCAGGTTACATGTTAATAAAGAAAACATGTTGGTAGCCACTGTTAGTGTAAGTCCCTTTACATACTGTATGCACCATCTGATTTCGTATCGCAAGACTTAGAAAAGGTGGCTTTATGTTAATGAATGTATATTCCTATCTACTTGAATTAAAAACATCAACCAAGAGTTCTAGTATGTGTTTAAATATAGTTTTGTGTGCCATGCAACTAATGCAATAAGCACATTTGATCTTGCATTTACACTAGTAAGAAAAGTATTAATTCAATTCAGGAAACATTCAAGAAAGCTGATTTTAAGAAGTCTGCATTGGACAATCTGTTTTTGCGATAAACCAGCATTTTATGAGTCTGCAGCCTCAACTGGATCCATGAGGTCATGAAGTACGTAATTGAAAGTCTTGGTTTTTCTGAGGATAGCTCTTGGTTTCCTTCTGAACTCTTTATCCCTGTCTTCAATTTTTTTTAATTAACCTTGACGGGGACGAGCAGACTTATTTTTAGTACGAATAAGTAGCTCCTCTGTAAAAACACTTTTGTACCTTGAATGGTCTCCCTCCACTAATTTATATCCCTCTCAGATTTTCTGACTAAAGTTAGAACAAAAACAAAATGTACTGTAACTAGAAAAATTACAAGTCAAGTTCAGATAATGGAACAACTAATATATTTTTAATAGAATGCAACCATTTCTTCAGAACTTGAGAGAAAGAGTTTATTCACACATCAAAGCCAAATTAAATTATGTATCAACAATCTGGTCTACTTAGTTGTTTACTTCCTGAACTCATGACTCAGCACTCCATTGGTTGACCTAGATAGCGCCGAACCCCAGAGAAACACAGATAGAGAGCACTGATGACCAGCGGATCTTTTTAAAGTCTCAGTGGGAGAGGACGGCTGACAGGCATAGAAAGCCAGACTGCAATTTTACTTATTGTAGGTTGTATAAGTAATGAGTAAGTAGAGGCCATTTGCTCATTGATTGATTGATCAATTGATTGTAACAGTTATTATTTTAAGTGGTTTGTCATGGCATAATTCAAAAACATGCAGTAATAATAAGCTCAGGACTAATACATGGGGCGATGTTATACCAGGAGAGTACCAAATGCCCAAGTAATTCCTTTTATTCCCTTTCCTTTCTCCCTGTCTCCCTTCATTCTTTAATTCAGGCGTTCACCTTCCTCAAAGTGCCATTGATATTACATTATGTCTTCATTGTTCTTTCCTTCCAGTCAGACAGACACTGATTCATTTATTATGGCGCATTACATTCCAGTACAGTGATGAATATTGTAATGAAGAGATTTAGGATAGGGCTAATGCTTTTCACAGCCTATCAGAGCTACAGGGAATCAGTGCAGCAGGGGAACTGCTTCAACACAATGAGATCGCCTGCAGTGACAAGGGTTATATCTTGGTGGAGTCATCTGCTGAAAATCATGCGAGAGGAATTTGCTGATGAATCAAGTGGCAACTTTGAAAGATATTTGGGAGGTTCACTTATCGACTTTCAAGCTTGGGGGATAAACAGTCATTCAAAATTCATTTTTAGAATCTATTATTCATATTATCGGCTGATGTGAGAAGTCAGTGGTGACCCTATTCTCACGGCCGCTGCTGATGTCTAGCCCTTGTGCCCCATGTGTGAACAAAACTGAGATTGAAACTTAAAGTGGATGATGAAAACGTATATCCAAACAAACCATGCAGAAGGCCACTGACTTTTCACACACACACACACACACACACACACACACACACACACACACACACACACACACACACACACACACACACACACACACACACACACACACACACACACACACACACACACAGTCTTTTCTGTAGTAAGATATGTGCAGCAGAAGAAGAGACCAGGAGCTAGGTGCATTACAAGGGGGCACACAAACGCAGGCCCTTAAGAGACAACAGCTGAGGAGCATCAGTCTATTTTTGCTCACCCTGCCTTCATTTAAGTCCCCTCAGAAGGAGGTGTGATCAGTTTGGGGTGCCTGAGAATCTGAGATAAGATAAAAGAGGAGACAATCCCTTATTTAGTTGACCTCACACACATGTATCAAGACAAATGCCAAGGCGCTATTGTCCCACTTTCCCTGAATGAAGTCCAATTGGCAGAACATTGAGATATACTCCCTGACAACACACACACTTGGTCCTTGGCCCAAACCTTGTAAATAGAAAAAGAAACATGTGCTTGGGTCGATGTTTCAAACAAAAACATGTATGAACACTTAGCCATGTAACACTTTAGATACCATTTGGACAAACAGGAGTCTTGTGTCATGTTTGTGATTTTGAAGAGTTTTAAAAATCTGAGGCCATGAGGCTGAATCTGATGGGGGTTTCTTTTTAGATAAAACATCTTCAGAAGGGCTGTTTCTAATTCAGGTATATGAAATAAAATTAATTCAAATTAGGGAAAATTGATTAAGTTGTTTGCAAAATAGATGGAGATAGTTTGAGCAGAGAAGTTACAATGTGGTGTGCAACAGTTGAGACAGAAGACATCCAGTGAGTCTGTGGCTACAGAGTACAGATTTGAGGAGTGCAGCCTGCAGCAGTAACTTGTTACCTCTGTGTCTCCAGAAAGCCCCTCCTCGGACAAACCCCTCAGCCTGAGCGTCACTCAAAGTTCACTTCGGTACAGTCCCTTTTCCTCCGCTCAAATACACACTCACACATCCCCTGTCATCCACACAAACGCTCACGCGCACACTCACACAGCGCCAGATGCGTTTGCATATAGCCCGCCTGCCACTTCCAGTGTTACTTCTCTAAAGACGCGCAAGACCTGTTGGATTTAACTAAAAATCATTTTGTTGTTGTGCGGAGTTGACAAAAGTGTAACTAATTTTTTTTCTCGCACTCCTCAGTTACATCTTATGTGACAACTTATTTTGGGACCTCCACCCCAGTTCAACAATCGCGGAGTTTATTGGTGAATAAACTGATTAATTGCCTTTCAAAATTCCGAGCCGTGCTGTTGGATTAAATCAGTGTTTGATGGGCAAAATGAATACCTCCGTGAAATAACTCCACAGGATTTCAAGGTATGCTCCGCACATCCACGACTTTGCATTACAGTAATGAATTAATGTCGGATGCTTCTTGCTAGCGTGCGTGATTTACTTTACTTTCAGCTTCAAATTTAAAAAGCCTCTGGCAGCTATTGCTCTACAGTTGGTTTGATACATTTGAATGGGAAGAGCATTTGTGCGCTTGTGTGAGATTAAATAGGAGAGAGAAACAGGATAGCTTCTGTGAGGTCTAAACTGACTTGTTATCTTTTTCTTACTATATTTCTCAATCCTACTCTTTTTGTTTTGCTTAATGTATGTCACTCAATTAACCTACTGGGCATGCATAACGCCCGAAGGTCTGTTTTGTTAAGTGCAATGTGTCAGTGTGGCTTTAGTGTGGATTTTAGGATATAAGTGTCATGTGTTGTAAGGATTGCAAATCCCCTTGAGTAAAATGTGTGCTTTTTGGGATGTATGAATGAACATTCCAGTGTGTGTGTGTGTGTGTGTGTGTGTGTGTGTGTGTGTGTGTGTGTGTGTGTGGTGTGTGTGTGTGTGTGTGTGTGTGTGTGTGTGTGTGTGTGTGTGTGTGTGTGTGTGTGTGTGTGTGTGTGTGTGTGTGTGTGTGTGTGTGTGTGTGTGTGTGTGTGTGTGTGTGTGTGTGTGAGAGAGAGAGAGAGAGAGAGAGAGAGAGAGGCTGTCATCTGGATTTTGACACATGTCACTGTGATGCACTTTGCTACCCTCCATCAGTCTTGATTTCCTTTTTTCTCGTTGGCAGTGATAATCCCAGTGTGGCTTCTCCTCTCTGGGACTGAAGATGTATCGGTGTGTGTGTGTGTCGGTTCCCCTGCTGACTCTACTGGTACTGACACTAGTGGTGCCCATGGGCCAGGCCTGCCCCAGGAGCTGTAACTGCTACCAGGCCAATGAAGTCCACTGTACCTTTCGTTCCCTGCTCAGCATACCTTCTGGCCTCCCTATACACACACACCGCATAAACTTTGGGTAAGGGAATGCAAGTGAGCAAGTAGGAGTGCTCTTATTTACCATCAAACACACCCATAGAGTTTGGAATGTGTGAAACTGCAGCAAATGAACGAGCTCTAGAGATATACTATTTGTTGATGTGTTGACGTCTAAGGTTGATGATGCTGTTTCTGTGCCACAGATTCAACAGCATCAGCACAATACATGACAGTTCTTTGGCTGGGCTAAAGAAGGTGGAGCTCCTGATGCTCCACAGCAATGACCTCCACCATCTGCCAGATGAAGCATTCAGAGATTTGAAATCACTACAGGTAAATAGGAAGAAGAGCAGCATTGGACCCAACATTGACATTGTTTAAGGCTGAAAAGAGAGGGAAATCAATTCAAAAACAAACTAGCAGATTTTTGGATAGGATAATTGACTAAATTAAAGATAACAAACGTTTTAAAGAAATGGGATGTATTCTTCAGAGCCCTTTTCTTTATATTTTGTCAATTTTCTTTATGGAACTACAGCACCTGTATCTCATACAGGCAGCTAACAGCAACCAACATTATTGAGTGTCCTGAACTGTCCTTTTCCAAGAGAAACTATCCATGCTGGATTATAAAGTGTATGGATGCTAATGGGGAAAAGAAATCATTGTCTCAAATATTTAGCCTTTGACTCTTTGGATATGAAGTATTTTGCAGGACACAGATATGAGTATTAAACTTGGACCCAGTCTCACAGCCTAATCCTTAATCCCAGCCTCAAGCAGGGGTACCATACAAGGATCCTTCACTATTTCAAATGTATTTTGTTTCAGAAAACTCAGCTCTCACATTTCTTTAGTAGTTTATAGTCTGCATAACCTCTTTAAGTATGATACATGTATATACTTAAACTGTTTGACAGAACCCATTTCAGTTGTTAACAACATAAGTAATGCAGAGATTATCAACTATACAGCATTTGTCAAAGAGTTTTGTACACTTTAGAGAAGAATCTATATTAATAAATATGCTTAAATCTAGCAGTCAAACTGATGGCAACAAATTATTATAAAATGATTAATTTTACATTTAATCTGTGAAACCATTATGGAAATTAATACAATAGTTAACATGATTCTGTTCAAATTTGTCAGCACATATTTCTAATTTCTGTACAACGAATGCATAATTTATTTGCTATCATTCTTTTTGCTGCTCAGTGACAGGAAACACACTGGACATTTTAGCAGGAACCTAAGGGCAGAGTTAGCAGTCCGTGGGGAAGTCAAATTACTCAACAAGCAATTGTTCCCTTCATCTCCCTGTCAGATGCTGATATATTTGGCATTGTGTGATAATAAGATCCATATTTCCATGTGCTGACATCTTCACGTGCTAGATCTGTCAGTAGCTGGAACTCTGCCAGCTAAGTAGCCTTCCTGCAGAGCGGATTTATCACAAGCTTCACAGAAACACAATTCCACAACATGGTTTTCATGGTGTGTGTCTGTAAAGGTTGGTGGGTTTTTTGCACATGACTAGAATAATAATAGTTCCCCAGAGTCTTGAGCTTACAGGATACATTTCCTATTTGAAACGTTGAAGGCCCCCAGTGCTAGAGTATGCTTTAAGTCTTTTCTGCTTTGAATCGATAAACTTGCAGCATTTGGTGTGCTACTGGAAGTA
Organism: Pseudochaenichthys georgianus; assembly: GCF_902827115.2. Classification (NCBI taxonomy): domain Eukaryota; kingdom Metazoa; phylum Chordata; class Actinopteri; order Perciformes; family Channichthyidae; genus Pseudochaenichthys; species Pseudochaenichthys georgianus. Next base: position 22,585,950 of record NC_047523.1, on the reverse strand, counting down.
TTCCCCCATATTTCTAAAAACAACACAGTTTGCATTTATTTTTGCTTACAAAGAGTTTTTCACGGACTCCTTCATCCTCATTCCAATTCCGCTTGCATAATTTGTCATAAATTCAATTTACAAGCATGTGGTGTCCAGTGACAGACTTATGATCAGTGCATAGACTTGGTTTCTTCATCAGCCTTGATGCCCCATTTTTGATTGCTCTTCTAATCCTTCATTGCTTCCGTTCACTCAATTTCCTCTCCCTCCCCCCGCAGATACTAAAGCTGAGTTATAACAAGCTTAGAGAGATCTCTTCATCTCTAACCTTCTCTGGCCTGACCTCCCTGCTGCGCCTGTACTTGGATCACAACCGCCTCCAGCACATCCACCCCCGGGCACTGCTCCAGCTGCCGAGCCTCAGGCTGCTGCGCCTGCAAGGGAACAGGCTGCATCAACTGCACCCTCGCACTCTGTGCACTCTGTCCCTCCTGAATACATATTACTTCTCTACACTCAGGTGAGCTTGAGCACTTATAGCACATCATGTTATAGTCATTTTTTGGCATGTTACAACATGATAACACTTTTAACAACACAACACATAAAAGCAAAAGAAGAGTGCTCTCTGTTCTCTGGTAAGTTTGTTATTGCCACATTATTTACAATACTTCCATGACCTACTACATAAACTGATCTGTGTGTTCTTGACTATCACAATTCTAAAAAAACATTTGCACTATGATGACTTGTGACAAAGTATTAGCTAAATGTAGTTAAAATGGTGTGATCAGTGAGATTTAGTGATACATGATTGACGAGTCAAAAGAAAAACTCATCCGATGAAAAAGCAACTCTTGCTGGTCATTTTTACCTAGACAAATACACTTCTAAAACTGTGCCTAATCCTGCTCCTTAATGATCTAATTGTATTACTATGCAGACGAATAACCAGGATCTGACCACGAGGATGATGATCGAAAGGATAACAATTATTAGTTATTTTCCCCTAACCTTTCATCTCTCACTGCCCACTCACACTCTTTCATCCCTTCCTCCATGATTTGGACTCAACCTTGTTGTCCACCATCCCCCTCCACTTAATGTTTTATTTTGTTTTTGTTTTCCCCATCTGTAGACACCTAGACTTGTCCAACAACAGTCTAACAACTCTGCCCAGAGACACATTAGCAACAGCACCTCTGCTAGAGACTCTTGTGCTGCAGGCTAACCCTTGGAGTTGTGACTGTAGGATGAACTGGTTTCTCACTTGGAGTCTGGCACATCCAGGTGATTGTCACATTTGATATGTTTTCAACTGTCATTGTCATGCGCATGTGATTTGTGTTGGTCATTTGTTAAGCCTCTGAGCCAGTTTAACTCAGTCAAGGAGTACAAATGTGATGGTTATTGCAAAATGCATACAGCTAGAATGACGAGGTAACTAGGTAAGGTAGTAACAAGGTGAATGGATTGAGAGAAAAACATTATACAGCTGTAATGTACTGTAGCATATCAAATCAAGCCAGTTGATAGAATAATGCGATAAATGTATTTTCCTACACATATGGTTTTGTTTAGTCTATTCCTCTGACATCCCTCCACCTGCTTTATGTTACATCCCCTTCTCCTATTTCCTCAATTTTCTGTATCTCTTCCAGTGTTCCTTGTGGCTGTTATTGAGACGTGAATGAGAGCTGGACCATGAAATGTGGCTCATTGATATGCCAGACTTAACCTGCTATGACTAATCTATGATGACAGCATTGATGTGTGAAGGCAGCTGAAATATAGGCTAATTATTGTGTCATAATGAAGTGATGCATTTTCCTGATGTATGAGTGGATGAAGTAACCATGCAGAATTATTAAGACATATAAAGGTTAATATATTCTTAAGAAGAGCTGGCATGACTAAAGTATGACAGTGCTAATATGTTCAGATAGCTGAGTTGTGCACTGATATGTTTGTTTAGTTGCTATGCTTTTATACACAGTTGATAGAGATGCCAAGGCTGTCTTTTATGACACAATTTTCTCTGCCTCTCTTTCAATTAGGCTTAATGAAATGTCCCGGCGGCCCTCAGTGTCCAATCTGTGCCTCGCCCGATTCCCTTCAAGGTCAAGGCTTGCTTGAGCAGACTGACCCCTTGTGCAGCTCACCTGTTATCGCCTCCCCAGGAAGAGACACACCTTTGGAGACCGAACATAGTGAAATCCAAACCAGTGAATCCTTTAGAGAACCTTTAGGCACTGCCTCTCTGGGTCTCTCTGATCAACAAGGGAACAGGGTGGATCTGGTTTGCAACTTCACTCACTCTGATTCCCAGGATATTGCTCCACCTCCAGATCTTTCTCTTTCCTCCTCTTCCCCTCTCCCCCTCGCTCTCTCGCTCTCCCTGGAATGCCCCGTGGAGAGACAGAGCTATGAGAAACTTTGGAGGATCCTAGCATACTACAGTGAGACTGCGGTTCGTCTGGAGAGGCACATCATGCTGAGTAAAGTCCCAGCATTTGCTTACCGCTACAGGCAGGCACCAGAGACAGAAGGATATTATCACACTGGAGTCCAATCTTCCGTTGAAGCCAGACCACAATGGTTACTACAGCCAGCCATCAGCATTCAGCTAAACAGAGCACAGTCTAACAGACATAAAGTTCAACTTATCTACTCAACAAGAGTTTCTGCTCATCCTGACCCTGCTTCTCATCCCTCAGCATCCTCCCCTTCCTCACCCCCATGGGTGCTGATTTCAACTAATCAGACTGCTACCGAACTTGCAACAGTAGTAGGTAGTAAGGTGGAGCTATCATGCCCTCTTTTAAGTTCTGGTAACCCCAAAGTACAGTGGGTTCAACCGGATGGATCCAAGCTCATCTCCCCCTCAAGCAGCTTAGATGGTAGGCTCCAGGCTTCAACCTCTGGTTTACTTATTCATAAAGTGCAGCTCTCAGATGCAGGGATCTATTACTGCATAGCACGGGCAGGCAAGGATGTAGACGTTCTCCCCCTGCGCCTGGCCGTTGAGGATTCCTCTTTTCCCAATTCAGGAGAGCAAGTGGGACCTCCTGTCACAGCGACTGTTGGTAAACCTATCAGTCTATCCTGCAAGGCTTTTGGTTCACCAGTGCCTCATATAAATTGGGTGTTACCAGATGGAAACTTAGTACGGCAGGGATTAGCTGTATCAGGTGGGCTCATTTTACAATCAAATGGGAGTCTCTCTCTGCCTAACCCTTCTCTGAGGGATGCTGGTCATTACCGCTGCATTGCAGTCAACCAGTATGGTAGTGATTTTCTGTCGATTCAGCTTGAGTTAAATCCAAGACATCCCCCTCCACTTAGGACATCATTTCCCACAGGACCACAGTCAGCTGCTGGCCGGTCAACCAAGATACGAGCTCCATTACAAGAAGAAGAAGGGTCTGGCGATGTGGCGGAAGAAGGAGAGAGAATTCTTGCTGGCAGGAAGCGTCCAAGACCTCTTCAACCTTTCCCAAACAGACGTCTTCCAATTGGAAAACCCGTAAGACGTGGACCTATGAGAGAAGGCGCCCTGAGGAGAGGAGGAACGCTTACGTCATCCACTGACCAGAGAAGAACCCGCTTTAAGAACAGACATAGGGTTACCACAAACAAACAAAGGATAGACCCTAAAAAATGGGCTGATCTCTTGGCTAAGATTCGACAAAAGACTGTTGCCACTAATGAAAGCGGGCCTGTCGATGAAGCAAAGCCCACAGCTGAAGATGTGGAAGGAGGCCAAGATGGAGACACAGGTAGAAATGAAGGACTTGAGGATACAGAGAGAGATAGATCTGAAGGAGCAGGAGAGGAAGCAGAAACGGAAGGGTCATCTCTTGATGAGACTGATCTACAAGAGGAAGGCCTTCAGCAAATTTACCCTGTCAACAAAGAAATGCTAACAGACACAGAGACAAATACAGACACTGAAACAGGCACAGAGATAAAGACAGACACAGACACAGAGATAAAGACAGACACTGACACAGACATAGAGATAAAGACAGACACATACACAGAGATAAAGACAGACACAGACACAGAGATAAAGACAGACACTGACACAGACACAGAGATAAAGACAGACACTGACACAGACACAGAGATAAAAACAGACACTGACACAGACACAGAGATAAAGACAGACACATACACAGAGATAAAGACAGACATTGACACAGAGATAAAGACAGACACAGACACAGAGATAAAGATAAAGACTGACACTGACACAGAGATAAAGACAGACACTGACACAGACACAGAGATAAAGACAGACACTGACACAGACATAGAGATAAAGACAGACACTGACACAGACATAGAGATAAAGACAGATACTGACACAGACATAGAGATAAAGACAGACACAGAGATAAAGACAGACACTGACACAGACACAGAGATAAAGACAGACACTGACACAGACACAGAGATAAAGACAGACACAGACACAGAGATAAAGACAGACATTGACACAGAGATAAAGACAGACACAGACACAGAGATAAAGATAAAGACTGACACTGACACAGAGATAAAGACAGACACTGACACAGACATAGAGATAAAGACAGACACAGACACAGAGATAAAGACAGACACTGACACAGACACAGAGATAAAGACAGACACTGACACAGACACAGAGATAAAGACAGACACAGACACAGAGATAAAGACAGACATTGACACAGAGATAAAGACAGACACAGACACAGAGATAAAGATAAAGACTGACACTGACACAGAGATAAAGACAGACACTGACACAGACATAGAGATAAAGACAGACACAGACACAGAGATAAAGACAGACACTGACACAGACACAGAGATAAAGACAGACACTGACACAGAGATAAAGACAGACATTGACACAGAGATAAAGACATACACAGAGATAAAGATAAAGACTGACACAGACACAGAGATAAAGACAGACACTGACACAGACACAGAGATAAAGACAGACACAGACACAGAGATAAAGACAGACATTGACACAGAGATAAAGACATACACAGAGATAAAGATAAAGACTGACACAGACACAGAGATAAAGACAGACACTGACACAGACACAGAGATAAAGACAGACATTGACACAGACAGAGAGATAAAGACCGCAACAGAATCAACAGAAACACAGACAAATATAGAGAACGAGACAGAGAGCGAGACAGAGAAAGCAACTCCACAGACAGAGTCAGTGACAAACACAGAGACACAGAAAGAAGCAGTCACATTGAAGCCAATTTCAGCAGCAAATGAAATTGTCCCAGAACCAGGTGACGGGGATGAGCCAGAAGCAAACACCAACCCATCTAGAACCAAGCCTCAAAACCCCCAGGAGGGACTCTTCCCTAATTTGGTACTCAATTCCCGGCCTCAAAGCCCTTGGAACTCTCGCAGGAGGATCGGACAGCGAAGACGAATCATCAACAGGCCCAGGGGGCATCCTTTGACCCCACGCCGACCTATCCCTGAACATACAAACCCGAGGTCACAAACTGAGACACCTGTCACTACAACAGATCAAATGAATATGTTGATGCTGGTGTCAACATCTACATCTCCAGTCATGCTGTTGACACGGAGTGACCATATTGAGACCACTTCAAATGATGTGGTACTGAATTCTCAGTCTTCCACTATTTCTAATACTGTTGGTATCTCGACTTCTGCCACCCCCTCAGTGACTCCCTCTTCTTCCTCTATCACCTCATTATCCCCCTCTCACACGAAGATACATATAGACATGGTGACTCACCCAGCCAACATCCCAGACACTACAAAATCCACTCTCTTCAACACACTAACACCAGCACCCACTCACTCGGATGCTACGGTCGTGCAGACACATTCGCCTAACACACACGCCAAGACTTATACACATGGTATACAGACTGTCACAAAAACACACACATCTTTAGGCAAACATGTTGATGAACCTTCAAGTGATCCCAATGTTGGACTCGAGAGGAATTTTTCAAGTGAACCATATGTGTCCCACTCCTCCATCTCTCTCTCGACAACTCCTTCCTCCATTGTTTCCTCCACAGTCCCCAGTACAGCTACAACTACTACTGCAAAACTCCACACTACTCCTTTTACCTTTCTCAAAATAATACATACTAATTCTGCTGAAAGTGTTACAAGTATATCTTCCACTACAGCTAATGAGTACACACGTCCCATAGGAACAACACATATTGCTTTGACTATAAGTCCCAAATTGTTTACTACAACTACCAGTATTATCCCTACATCTAGCACTACCAGAAGTACTACAACTGCTTTTACCTCTACTACTTCTTCCACAACACCTGACATTACATCAACTTTTCCAACTACCACTACTACTATTAGCCCTTCTTCTACTACTATAACTACTACTACTGCTACTAGTACTACAATCTCATTCAAGACTATCCCCGCAACCCCTCATCCTACTACCACTGCTACAACTACTACTCCTACTAGTACTAGAATTGTCACCTCAGTGAAACCTCCTTCAACAACTACAACGGCAGCTACACCCAGTAAATCTTCAACTACAACCACTACAATGATCACAACAAGTACAACGCAATCACCCAGAGAGAGGCCTAATTCTGGGGGTTCAAACCAGAATCGACCCTCTATTGACTGGAGGAACCCTGGAACTAATTCTATTCCAGATTCAGGCAGCAGCCGGCCTCAATGGCCCCCCTCCCCTTCACTCCCGGCTGCCCCTGGGGTGAGTTCAAATTGAGTCAACAGTAATGCTATTTTGGGAATTCTTTATACCCAAAATATGTTGCAAGAACACACATTACCCCACGAGTAAGAGCTAAACTTGGGCCACAATTAGTTTTTTATTTGTTAATGTCTGTCATTTCCTCCTATTTCCCTTCTCTTTGCTTTCAGTAATTTATACAATTAGTCATCTCTGTAAGTGCATTCTTAAATGCAGTCTGCATTTGATATATATATAGAGAGCTATTTCTCTTTGTTGTCAGCTAAGTGGAACTTAAATTAACATTTATTTTCTAAGTGAGTGCTAGCCCAGAAAATAATAACACACATAAGCATGTATACACACACTCTCTCTCATACACACACACACACACACACACACACACACACACAACACACACACACACACACACACACACACACACACACACACACACACACACACACACACACACACACACACACACACACACACACACACACACACACACACACACACACACACACACACGCGCGCGCGCGCACGCTACACCGACTGTGCAAGCCTTTGGGCAAAAGCTTAGCAGAAAAGCACAATAGATCTGAAAATAGTCTAATCTGTATCCACATGACGTGCTATAAAACCTAAGGGATGTTTAGGACAATTCTTTAATTTCATGGATTTTCCGGAGCTCTGCTAGAGTCCACGCAAGACCTAAAGAAGTGATGAAAAACACATGTTCCATAATCAACAACATTATGTGTCTTAAGAAGGGATTTAAGATAATCAATTGTTAATTAATTTCCAGAGCTCTTTTGGCAGGCTTCAGCAGACAAAACCACTGGGTTCACCATCAATGGTTCCTAATCTGGTATTACAGTACTGCTATATTGAATTGTTTAACCTTAAAGGCTCTTCAATGTTTAATACAAGGAATTACAAACTTTTGAACATTTTAAATTCACATAATCATATTACTTTTTAATTACATTAAAATAATTTAATACATAATTAAAACATATGTAATGGCCTTTATTCTTACCCACACTTATGTTTTGATTTGTCTATCATTTTGGTTAGTTTTGTACATTAAAGATGTTGTACAGATGGCCAAATTATCTGTTGACTACATTGTGTTGATTATGTAGATTTGCTAATTTTCCTATTAGACAATTATCATTTTATCTATTGCTTTTCTGAAGGTGTTGTTCACAACTCCAAGGCCAACACAATGCTGCAGCTTTGCAATTCAAGGGATTTTCATTAGTGGTGCTATGCTCTCAGATGTCTTAAAGTTAAAAAGATATTATTATCATGATTTTCTTTGTTGTCTACTTAAATCTATAAAATGTTTACATAGGTCCCAGTTGTGAGATCCAGACCGAGGATTGCAGACCCTCACATCAGGACAGTGTCGGTCCCAGCAGAGAGCACTGCCAGGCTGGCTTGTGAAGCTCAAGGCGAGCCAAAGCCCTCCATCACATGGACCAAAGTCTCCACAGGTACACACTGAGCAGACAATATGCACACATTTATTTCAGTATACAGAAATATGTAAATATTAAAAACAATTCCCTTGTAGATATGAAAGTACAAATCAGGGTTCAGTTTTATTTCCACAGATTACTCAGTAAATCCATTCTCTTAAACCCTCAGGCATATATTTTTATGCTGGGAATTGAAACATAGAAGTGTTATTTTCTTATCAGAACTACACACTGTTCCTTTAAAGCAGAAATAAGTAAAGGTTTGTATTTACCTCTTGACGTCATCGATTCGAAAGGAAAAACCAACTAAGCTTTAGTATGTACTTTAACTTAATGAATATGAACACATTTGGCACTGATGAAGTAACCCATTAACACCCAGCATTACGCACTGGCATGTACACAATAGGCTTTTCTCTCGCTTGCCATGTGGGAAAGACATATTGCAAGAAAGTAATGGAACATTTGTGCACTGCATCACTGGGCTTACATCATGCTGTGCCACAAAGTATTTCCCTGATCCTCCTTTCCTCTGTCTCATTCTAACTTTCTTTCCCAAATCTGTCTGTCTGTCTATCTGTCTGTCTGTCTGTCTGTCTGTCTGTCTGTCTGTCTGTCTGTCTGTCTGTCTGTCTGCCTGCCTGTCTGTCTCTCTGTCTTTCTCTCTCAGGAGCAGTGATGTCAATTCTCTCCAAGGCAGAGCGTTTTGAGGTCCTGCCAAATGGCACTCTAGTTATCCAGAATATTGAGCTGCAGGACAGAGGCACATACATCTGCAGTGCACAGAGCTTTCTGGGTCGCGACAGGTGAGGCTGCTCATACCAGTTAAGAATATTAATGTAGCATTTTGCATTTAGTTATAATGTCCATGGTACAAAAATATGTTCTGTATTAATTACACAGACCAAAGGCAAACAGCTGTTTAGGATTATGCATGCTGTGTTGGTGTATTTTTAAGCAGCCTAAAGTCATTTCGAAATCTCAGTATATAAAATCTGTTTATAAAAGGTTTGTTCTAATCCAATTCCAATATAATTGTGTTACTTGAAAAAATATGTTTGTCAATCCCATGTCTCTTTCAGGATTCCTGTTTAAATTGTGAATACATGAATTTGGGGAGTTTCCTAAACATGTCCTATGTTCAGTTTTATTTACTATTTGCATCCTATACTCTTTCGTGATAGATTGCTAGCCAACCTGGAGGTGTGGACACGCCCCCCTCGAATGCAGCTGGCCAGCTACAGAGAAGTTACCATTCATCAGGGTGGAGAGGTGCACTTGCAGTGCCAGGCGGATGGTGTTCCCAGCCCTCTGCTCTCCTGGGTTTTGCCTGATCGCTCTGTCCTGACCTCCAGCGCTGCCTCCACCAGTCGGATTATTATGGACACGAATGGTACCCTCCATATACCAGTAACTTTAACCGGTGACAGAGGCGTGTACCGCTGTGTGGCTTCCAACTCAGCAGGAGCAGCCAGTGCCTCAGCGCGTGTACATGTGTCCTCCTTGCCCCCTGTTATACAGCAAGCCAAAGAGGAACACCTGCTTTTGTCTCCTGGGAGGCCTGTTTATGCTCACTGCTCTGCCAGGGGAGCCCCGACACCAACTCTGCGCTGGCGAATTCCAGATGGGACTATAGTCCGCCAATCCCAGTTTCTTCATGGCAACCTTTTCGTCTTACCCAATGGGACACTGCATATTCGAGGAGTTCGGCCTAAGGACTCAGGGAATTACGAGTGCATAGCAAGCAATGCTGTTGGAGCCGATAAGAGAACAGTTAGGTTAGAAATTGAAGGGTCAGCAGAAGGAGAAAGAAGCCAGAGTGAAGCAAGACATGAGGGAGCGAAAGCTGTTGAAAAAACATCTTCTTCACTAAATAAAGACATAACTTTATCTATCCCTAGCCACCCTTCAAATCCATTCAACTCAGCTAGACTCCCCGCTTCATCGCCCCATGATAGATCACGGACCTTGCCGCTCAACACCAGTTCTTCTCGCTCATCTTTTTACCCTCGCCCACCCACTGCCACTAACTTACTTCCTAAAATCAATAAAACAGTCACTGCCTACCCCACACACTTGAGCAACATCAACAAAACAAAGCTCTCCCCTCTCTCCCCATCCTCCACAATGCCTACAAATAACACCAAAGTCTTGCCTGGCATTGTAAATAACACAAAAGTTATTTCTCCTCCCCCCTCGAAAAAATATACAGCCTCAGCTGCTTTGCATCCCTCGCCTGTCTCACCCTTCAGTAAAGCCCTTATTGTCTCTACATCACCCTCCAGCTCCACTGTCCACTATGGGTTATTCTTGCAGCTCCACTGCTCTGTAACTGGAAACCCAGCACCTATCATCATTTGGAGGACCCCTATTAGGAAACTGGTGGACATGCATTACAGGTAAAGTGGATGTGGGTTTATGAGACGGTTGTTTAATTATATCTCGTAGTAATTCTGTCAGTATTGTGTCTCATTCTATACCTGTTGGTGATTATTTTGTATGTTCGTCCACATTCGATTTTCAGTTTTGACCATCGTTTGAAGGTGCACCCTAATGGAACTCTGTCAATCCAAGCATTAACAGAGAAGGACGCTGGTGACTACCTCTGTATCGCGCGAAACAAGGTCTCAGATGATTATCGCCGCCTGCGTGTCTCTGTTGTTACTAAGCCTGCCAAGATCGAGCCCAAGCAACCACTCAATCAGATGGTGTCTTTTGGCACACCACTGAAGGTAAGTTCAATGAAAACAATTCATAAATCACAAATGCATCAAAAGGAAAAGAAAGACCTGTCAGGTCATAGCCTGTTATGCATCATCAACAGCGGCCTTCAGGGGATTATATTTGACACACGAATATTCAACAGTTCAATGAAATACAATGTCAAGCGGGTTGAAATGCAAGAAACAGGACAATTTATTTGGGAATTTGTTGCCCTCCTTTTTTATTTCATTTAAAAATTAATGAGATTTGAACGTTTTCTTTTTAAAGCAGCTTCATTTGTCTTGCTTAGCAGTGTTTTCTTAAATTAGTTCTATTTTTGGGATTATAAAAACAGCCCTAAAAGCTGAATCTAGAGCAGTATGCATCTTTCCTTTTAACAAAGAGGAGACATTGTTATTTCCTAACAGCTCTCAGCAGTTTGGCACTCATCCAAACAAAAGTTAATTTAAGTTAAAGTTGATAGAACTTGTAATGATAATAATGATCCTGTTCCATGCAGGTGGACTGCCAGGCATCCGGACTGCCTGACCCATCTGTCCGTTGGAGCCTACCAGATGGAACCATGGTGAACAGCGTGTTGCAGGGGGAGGACAGAGGAGGGAGAACACGGAGGCTAACTGTGTTTGACAATGGGACGTTACTTGTACCAGCAGTAGGGATGGGAGAAGAGGGAGAGTACACGTGTTATGCTGAGAATCAAGGAGGCCAAGACACCATGAAGGTAAACATTTTTGTTTCTATTGCAAAGGATATTTGAGTTATCATTTATATTACATATTAAAATTGAGTTTATTGTTCTTACTCACAATAAACATATCATGAATACAAATACAAAATTAATTCAGTTGTAAACTAACTCAAATTCAATGTTTCAAGGTCAAAGTAAAAATCATGAGAACATCTCTACCAACCTTTACTGATGACAGAAGCCACCACGTGGTCAAAGTACGTGAAGGGGCAACAGCCACAATTCCCTGCCAGGCCACTGGAGTTCCTGCCCCGACGGTCACATGGTTTTCCCCGACCCGCCGTGTCATCCCAAAAAGTTTGGTCTCTGGGTTTTATTCCGAGAGGGTTGTGGTGGTTTCGGGTGGAACTTTAGAGGTGCGTCTGGCTCAAAAGATCGACACGGGAACCTATACCTGCCGAGCTAGCAACTCAGCCGGGGAGAGGAGCATGCTGGTGGGCCTGGAGGTGGAGGCTGCTAACCATGGACAGAGTGGCCGGGTGGGGGGAAGAGGTTGGAGTACTAGCTATCAGCCTGATAGTGGTCATGGCAGTAGATCAGGGGAAAGCACTAATAATGCAAGGATACTTCAAGATGGATTTACCAATGGAGACACAGGCCAGCTTGGCAGCAGTGACAGCAGAACAAATGCCTATAGTGCTAATGATGGTAGGACAAAAAACATTGCACCAAAGGATGGCACTAACATAGCGACCAGTGGCTTTTATCCTGCCCTTAGGAGTGATAGTCAAGATGGATTGAACAGACCTGTCAGTGGAATCACCACACAACTAGGAAGAAGTGTTATCAGTGTTGGAGTGAGTGGGGCTGGAAATATAGGCATTAAAGCGGATAACATTGGAACAAATCCAAATGGACCCGGCATTATGAGTAATAGTAATAGCCTGAGTAGCAGTCACAGCACAGTTAGATCAGATAACGTAGAAAGGAATCCTGGGACTAATACTAATGAAGTAAATACAGGAAAGGCTGGTAATGGCGCTTACACCGGTAGAGAACATGGCAGGATAAGTGTGTCTAATACAGGAGCTGGGACTGGCTCACTCAGTGGAAATGTGTTTAGCAGAATTAGCAGTAATGCTGTTATAGCTGCTGGTACTAAAAACTATAGTAACACTGTTGTGGGTGTGGTAACTACAGTCAAACAGCGAGCTGTGAAAGGCCAAACTCTGGTTTTGCCATGCCTCTCCCAAGGCTCCCCTCCCCCTCGTGTGGCCTGGCTTCTGCCTGGTAACGGTGTGTTGCCAGCTCCTTACTATGGCAGCAGACTCACTGTGCACAGAAACGGCTCTTTGGAGCTGCGAGGAGTACGTGCGAGCGATTCTGGGACCTTAGTTTGTGTGGTCAGAAGTGAGAGAGGACAGACGAGGATACAGGTGGAGCTGGAGGTCTCTGAGCCACAAGAGGAGGCCAGACTTTCACACAGGGGGCGGGCAGATGAAAGGCCTGTGATGGGACGTGTAGGTGTAATAGAGGCGCCACGCCCGGGAACCTCATTAGATTCAGCTAAATCCTTGAGCTCAAGGCCAATGTTGCCTGAGGCACTTCATCCAAAAATCCAAGTTACTCAAAAGCCTCTACACAGAGGCCAGTCTTTGCCTGCCACACCTCGTCCTGTTGTCCCTCCACTCCGTTCCTCGAGCCCTGTGTCAGAGCCAGCAGTGAGCACCAGAACAGCTCCCTTAGTGAGCATCGTTAATGGAGAGAACCTCCGCCTGCCTTGTCCTGCTCCTCAAACCCATGGATATACCCAGGGCTCTCTCTCATGGACCATGCCAAATGGAAAAGTACTGACCCGGGGTGAAAGTGATGACTCAGGCCGATACAAAGTCCAAGAAGATGGAATTCTGACAGTGCAACAGGCCTCCGTGTACGACCGCGGCACCTTCAGCTGCAGATCTACCAGTGGCGACTCAATTTCAGTCATCACGGTTCCCGTCATCGTCATCGCCTACCCGCCACGCATCACAACAGGCCCCTCCCCTGTGACCTACACACGACCCGGGGTGGCTGTGGAGCTGCCGTGTAGGACAATAGCGACACCCCGGGCGACCGTCACCTGGGAAACACCAGACCTGACACAGCTGAGGGTCATGGGTCAGGCTCGTATCTATGGCAACCGCTACCTTAGTCCTCAAGGTTCCTTGGTGATACAAAACCCGACAAGTAGGGATACGGGATTTTACAGATGCACCGCCAAAAATGTAATAGGAGTGGACACCAAGGCAACCTACCTACATGTTATATAACAGGGTGAAATAAACACACACACAAACAGACAATCAGCAGAACGACGGAGAGAGTCTACTGTACTGGTGGATGAACTCCTCTGCTTATAACATTTTATGTTTCCCACATGCCCAAAGGAACTGCAAGGCTTTATGCAGGAGATACTGTTGAATCTCCGAAAAGACAATACTAATATACATTATGGCTCATTTATGTATTTGTATGACTTTGATTTCAATACATTTTTGTTTGAAATATCAGGAGTTGAAGGATTCTTTGCTGATACAGCATCATACATCATACATCATACATCATACAGCACCTGTGGACTGTTTTCAGTGCCAAAGATGTGTCACATTTGAGTATTGCTGAAAGATAAGCAAGCTTTCCTTGGCCTGATTGCTTTGTTTCATTACTTTACACATTCGTCCACTAAAAGTGAACTACAATATAGCATACAGTATTTGTAATGACTGTATCACTAAGTATTGTAGCTAAAACACAGAATAAGGACAATAAAGACTTTTTCCTGTCCTTCACAAATGTCAAAAGGCACATTAATATTCGACGTGATGTCATATCAAATAATCATGTTTGATTTTGGTGTATATTTATAAAATATAAGATTTTTTTTATGACGCAAGTCAAATTTCAGACTTGATCTGACAAATAAAGTAATATCGTATCGTATCGTATATACTTGCGAAATGGGACGTCGTCAACACTATTTAAATTTCAACTTGATATTGACCTTTTAACTACATTTTCTAATTTATAACGTACATAAAAGGTTGTATTTGTTGTGGGCTATGTAGCGAACAGTAACTTAAATTGGCAGCCTTGTTTGTATTTTACTGCCTTACCGTTACATTGAATGTGTAGAAGACATGATGAGGGCTCAAGCGTTGTGATCCAACCAGTTTATTCATGATTTCTTGAACCTATTAACTCTCCTTGTTATATTATGGATTTTAAACCTTGCCAATATTATTCTACCACCATTGAGAACATCTCACATTCTCACAGCATTAATGGGGCAGAAAGAGATACAGTACAAAGCATTCATGCAAACACAATAGTCAGTTCTTTGGAGAGTTATCTTTGTGATTATTTTGATATTAAAGATTGTATAAATGCATGTGTGGTTTAAGATCCTTCCCTAAGCTTGAGCACAAAGACAGCAGCTCATAGTTATCATGTTTCCTCTTTCCTTTATGTTTTCTTTTCATTTTGTCCTTAAATTATTGTCTTGTAAAGTCTCTGTTGTAAGATGTGCTTTGTCATAAAGGAGAAATTATAAATATCATTATAGTATGTCAATAGTTACCAATGAATGACTGCTTGCTATATTTTGAACAGCTTCATTTATAAATAAAACTGAAAAAATACTGAAAGTCGACTTCCATCAACAGTTAAAACTAAGATTTATTCAGAAAAACGAACAGATACAGAGTGTGTGCCTGAGTGAGTGTGGGGAGAGGTCGGAGTCAGAAAAGTAAACACTAGTGTTGGTGCAAGAGCAAGAAAGGAAGCCTTTCATGAGTATATTATGAGAAAGCAACTCCTATCCCCGGCTTAGCTGTCCAACCAGGATATGGGGTCTTAACTCTATATGGGACACATGTTGATGACATCATATTGCTCTCCCTGGGAAATGTAATAAACTAACAGCAGGCTTCAGGGCGACTCCCCTGCGCTGACCCCTGCCAAGTGCTCTTAATAGTGTTTATTCTGACTCCACTAGATATGAATAATGATCAGACATTATATGTATGAGCACTACAGCTATAGTTAATCATATAGTGCAATGTTGGACGTGACCCATATATATTGCTCTGTAACTGTCAAAATCATCCCAAATAGCTCGTGAAAATGTCGCTTCAAGGATTAATGACTACATATTTTCTAGACTGAACTGCAGAATGATCATAGAATTACTTAAAAGTCTAAACATTTCCATATTGTGTATATTCGTGTTTTCTAGTGTGAACCTGCCAGGAACATTCTGGCCTTGTGAGGAAAAGATCAGTACCTTGGCTGATTTAGCAAATCCACATATAAAAATCATTCTTAACCTGCTGATGTCACAAGTCATATCTTGAGAACATTTGTTATTGAATTATTGAAATGTAAAACACAAAAATAAACAAACAAACTAAACATTGTAGAGTACAGTATATTGATGTGAAGTCGCTCACAGATCAAAAGTGATTCTTATTAATATAATTTCACTGGCCCTTTCATTTGGGCAGTTTAGTTTCTTTTTGTAAATAATATTTGGGAAAATAGTGCAGGGGAGCAACATTAGAGTTTTGTTTTGTGCTCCATGAGGACAATTGTTTTCTGTGAATGCTTTTTATGTTTTGAATGATGTCCTTTGTTGGCGAATTTCCATTCATTGTGGGACACTAATTGAATTTTTCATGTCTGTAATCCCTGTTGCAAATGAATTATTATCTATCCTCTTTTGTGCAATTACAAACTGACAAGCATGTAACAAACTAATACAGAGCATCACATTGGCACTTTCACTTCAGCCATTGACATGAAGAGATTGCAGAATGGGTTAAATGGCCTGTTTGGATTAGATGCCAGTAAATCATGGCCATTCAATCAATCAATCAATCAATCAATCAATCAATCAATCAATCAATCAATGTTTATTTATATAGCCCAATATCACAAATGTTACATTTGTCTCAGTGGTCTTCACAGTGTGTACAGAATATCAGTATGACAATACGACACCCTCTGTCCTTAGACCCTCACATCGTACAAGGAAAAACTTCTGAAGAAAACCCAGTTTAAAGGGGAAAATGGGAGAAACCTCAGGGAGAGCAACAGAGGAGGGATCCCTCTCCCAGGACGGACAGACGTGCAATAGATGCCGTGTGCAAACACCGTGAACATATAAATAATGCCCTCAGTTTCATTGTAATCTGATAGTAAATCAACTATAATTCCAGCTGATGATGAAACTTTTAATTTACTCTAATGATCTACAATCCAGCAGTAGTCACTGTCAGAATGAATGGTTATACCATCATTTATGGTTATTAATGTTATAATGCATTTGAACTAGCCACAGGCTTCGGAGACATTATTAATACATCACCCACTCTACCTGGAAACTCAACAGCATACTTTGTAATAAAAAACACATACTGCTGCAACATCTGCTTACATTTTGCCCCACGTAAATGTTGGCATCACAGTTTAGTCATGTCAGCTATCTGGCATATCAATGGGACACATGTCACGGTCCACCCAGCTTTCATGTTTTCATCCGAGTGAGAAGTCAGACAACAGCTAGTCATCTGGTTTGGAGTGTGCTGGTTTTCTTTGTGTTTAAATAGGAAACAGGCAGTGCAACTTCTTTTACAGTACCGGAGGCCTTTTTCTTGAAAGTCACTAGATTATACTTAGTAGTCTACCACATGCATTTAGGGAGAAGATGTATTTCAAAATGCTCTCTGCCAAAGATTATCTAAAGTTATCATCAGTTACGAAATCATTGTATTAGTCAAGTTCAATGGAGTTTGTACTGTGGAAGTATTCCACCACCCACTGAGAGGCCTCAGAAGGATCCATTACTCTCATGTCTTTAATGTTGCTTTCAAACAACAATACACTTTGGATTGAAAAAGACATTGTTTTGATGCCTCATTAGGTTCGCCCATCACAAATGTGTTTCCAATGTATTATTCTTTTTTTTTAACATTTTGCTTCTCTAACAGAAATATTAATGATATGAAAAGGGTCTGAACCATTTCATTTCACAGTAATAATGATTATATAACTGGAAACAATTGGAAAATTATTCCTGCATGGGAGAGCCCTTAGGAAAAGCATTGCTCTGACTTCACCCTACAGTTTCACATGCATAAATGGTCTATTTCTTACATTACATAAACTCTTAATAAATCAGCTCTTACTATCGTAATGTTAAAACAGAACGTTTTCAAACATATTTCACTCTATTTACGCCTATCTATTTACCACCTTGTGTAAGTGACCTTGTGTAGGTTCACCCTTATAGGTATGACTAGTTTCCCCCTAGTATTTATCAAAGCAACGGGATGATTGTCTCCTGTAGAGGCACATTTCTTAAGATCACCCTGTGCAGTAATGAGCAGATGGGAAAGAAGATATTAAACTGGAGTGTGTGGGAGGAGGTATACTGTGTAGCAATTATTTGGATCTCGACTTCGATGGCGTAACTGAGGCATCAGTCAGCTGTTGTCATATAGATTTCATAGACGTGACTTAATGGGAGCACAGATGGTGACCAAGTCAAGATGCCACATGAGCCACATGTGTGCACATTAAGTACACAGACGAATATATTTGTGGCTAAACCCAAGACAGTAATATACTGTACAGGCAAGATATGTCTCTCCCCCCTCCCCCCCACACACACAGACACACACACACACACACACACACACACACACACACACACACACACACACACACACACACACACACACACACACACACACACACACACACACTGAGTGATGAACAGAGCTCACAGTTATACTACTTGAGCAGCTGAAAAATGTTTTAAGATGAAAAGGCAAAGAAAGACTCATAACAAACCCTATATATCTGCAACATACACTCAAAACACATCTGGTAGCACATACGTCAAGGAGTGGTATCCTCTCACAGCAGGCAGTGTTTACACTAGTGCATGAGTCCATTAGCAGCTTATGTTGTTACACATACTTCATTTGAGTTCAGTGACATTAAAGATCTGTTTTTGTAGGTACTGTAAAATAAAATACTCAAGAAGACTAACCAGCCCTCATATTGAGGAGAGACATGCATTAACCGGTTTATCAATGTTTTGTTGATTAAAAAACAATACAAAAGAGAATCCCCTTAAAGGTCCCATGTCATGGCCATTTCCATTTTCCACTGATCATAATTCCATTGTTGAGGTATACTGCCTCAGATAAATAAATAGATTTATATTGTGCAATTTTCCAAACTCACATTGGTTTCTCAAACAGCATCTCTGTAAACTACGTGTATTACTGAATTTCACTCTCTGCCTTTACGGGTTGGTTGTAGCTCCAATAGCTCCAGCCTCCACCCTCCATGTGAGCACAGTGTGCTCTGATTGGTCGGGACGTTGTGAATCGCGCTAAGCTCCGTGGAGGTGTTATTTCCTTGTTTAGCGATAGACAGCGAAATACAGCCAAACTCACCCTGAGCACACACAAAGTCACAGCGAAGTAAAAACAATAAGTGTGGCTTGATATTGAGTAAGAAAAAGGTTGATAAACGCTGTGAGAATGGGTCTGCAGAGAGAACTTTGCTGCGATCCCAACTGTCTGTTATCAGCCTGCAGCCAGGGAGGAGAAATCAGCAGAGCTGCCTGCACTGAGTGTGTGTGTGAGGAAGTCAGTGGATTGGTCAATTTGGACCAATCAGCGGGGGCTTAACGTAACGGCTCCGCGGACGTAACGTAACGGCTCCACGGATTGGTCCATTTGATTCCGGGTAACGCATGACATCATGAGTTACCCGGAAGAATCAATGGACAGTGACGTATCTTCAACGAGGCGTTTTGGGGAGGTATTTTCTGTGTTAGAGTTGTACTCGCTACAGGGTGTACTTTGAGGGTTTTGACTCTGCAGACCGTTTACATGCAGACCTTCATAACACACAAGGGGACGCGTATAACCGGAAAAGCATGACATGGGACCTTTAAAGTAACTTTCGACATTTAGAGGTCAAGGGTATATCTGGATCTAGTTTAGGAATAGTACATCCAGCCCAGCCCATAGGCTGTCACGATCACAGGTACAGATCAGAACCCAATAGCACGACTCAGATACAACCAGTGTATAGCAATGTTCATTTTATTCAGGTCAGGGACAGGCAGGGTCAACACCAGGAAATCCATCAGACAGGCAACCAAAACCAGACAGGGAGCAGGCAGGAACTCGAGATCCGTAAACAGGCAGGCAGGGATCAAATACCGGGCAGGACAAAAATCTAGGCTAGAGCACAACACTCACTGGAGAGCTTGGCGGAAACGACAAGACAATCTGGCAAAGGACAAGTGATAGTGAGGTGGTATAAATACTGTGGAGTGATGAGGGAATGAGTAACAGGTGAGGGGAAGGGCAGGGGAGACCAGGTGAGGGAAGTGAGCTGATCACAAGGGCCTGGAGGAAGGCGGGATCTGAAATGACAGGAGAGTTTAGATGAGCCACCAAACAAACGATAATATAAGTGTCTAACTTGTTACATAGGCGGTCTGCAAGGGTTACAGTTTGGCAAAAACAACCCAATCCTATTCACACAATGGCAAAATAGTGTGTGAATACATTTTAAATACTCATTGAACAATGTGAAATGTTTGATGAGCTGGTTTCAGCGATATTGTATTCATAAAAATGCAATGTCCCTGTGTCTTTGGTTGCATTACAAGTCCCAGTAAACCTCATCTGAGTACTTCTCCCACCACTACAAATAATCCAATCACACAAAAGATAAAATATGTTCAGGATCACTGAGTTCAACACAATTCATGTCAGCATTAATCTGGGTTTGACTGAGAGTCAGTGACCTCAGCACACAATGTGTACACCCGGGGAAACAAAACGGTTACAGTATCCATCACAATATACTGCTAAGAGCGGACTTTGGGTGTGTAATGTATTCACAGTAAGAGGACAATGTGTGTTGTGTGCTGTAAGTGTTTGTGTATCCATCTACTGTATATTTGATACCTTGTGTGTAAGTTAATGTGTGTGTGGAGTGTCCGCCAGGTCGGGTGTGTCGGTCAGCTGTTCAAAATGCTGTCATGTCAGGGAGTCTCCTTTCTCAGGAGAAAAGGCAGACTCATGGACCAACTGGCTGGCCTACTTTCAATGGGACTGGAAACTGGATCACTATAGGACACACACACAAACACGCACACACACACACACACACACACACACACACACACACACACACGCACGCACGCACACACACACACACAAGTACAAGTTAAACCAAGGAGGACACTCACACAGCTGGTTTAAGCTCCACAATATGCGCTGCTGTCAGCACCCCTTGTGAGAGTAAATTATGTATTTGTTTGAAAAATTACGATATACACAGCTACAGAGTATTTTCAGCTGTTACTTCTTTGATCTAAGTTGATGTTTTTGACCATGAAATCCAGAGGTTACGACAGCTTTGCTTCACCCAATCACCAAGCTTGAAATATGCTGCTTAATTTATTATTTTAATTAATCATTGCAGTATTGCTTTACTCATACTGTACATCCCACACCACACACCCGAGACGGAGGATACAAGATAAAGACTACCCTGAAAAAAAGAGCTCGGAGCGCTTCAGGTAATGAATCATCTGCTCAATGGAGGCATGTCGTCTGTTTCCAGCCCTCAAAGCTCATTCTGTAAGACACACATCAGTGTTATGTATTTGCCACAGAGAGCAACTCTGAGATACCTACATTATTTATCGGTCTTTAAAGTCTGTTTAAAAATCTACAAAAATGAAAAGGTGTTAAAGTGCAAACATATTTTCCTCCAAAGGAACCAAGAGAGTTAACCTTTATTTTTGTATCAAACTGTACTATAAGAAACGCCCACTTGCATTGTCTTTTAATGCATTATTGCACAATACGTTCCTGGTCTACATGGTCTATGTTTCTGGAAGAGTTAATGGCTTTTTATATGACTCCATATAATGGATACAACCTTCACAACTGAGGAACAGATGTTTAGCTCAACTGAGTGCTTTTCTTTCACGGTTAATTTACAAACTGTGGTTGAAAAACTACCTAGTGTGGTATGTTCAATCAAATTAGAACAGTATTTGATATAACAAGCTATGGTTTATTATTATTAATTCATTTGACACATAAGGACATAACGACATAAAGTTGCATAAACACATTCAAAACTAAAATGCAGGTATACACCCAGAAAGCTGAGTTTAAGAGGCAGTCTTTGGGCTTTCATGATCTATTTCCCTGTTAAGTAATGGTGAACACAATCTGGTTACCAAGTGTGAATCAATAAGGGCAGTCGGTGCTTTTCTCATTGAGTCATGTCCAACTGGATTTGGGAAAACCCAGTCCTGTAAAAGACCTCAGCAAAGTTCCCCTGCAATAAAACAACAGAATAAGGCATAGGAAGTCTTGAATTTATGGAGGGAGGGGTGCTGGGAACATTGCAAAAGGGAGTGTTTCTATTGTCGTTTTAGAAACCCTTAGACTTTCACCATGTTGAATAAATTCAGTGTCACACTGGGACCCAAGCCCATTAAAACAAACAAACGCGCCTGTGTTGTGGGAGAACCAATCCGAAACAAGCCTGCAGCACATTGGCTACAGAACAGCTGATCTAGAAATTGAAAATGTCATATTTTGACAAATATACACAATGCATTTTGCACATATGCCCCTGGCCCCCTTCCCACCCAAAATCCCTACAACAACTGTTTGAGACACACAACTGCTCATGCACACTGACACACACTCTTCAGGTGGCAGAGATAATGAGACTCACTCTACTATGTAGCAGGTGATCTCACCTCAGGTGATCTGGGATGGAAAAGATTAGCGGAAGATAACAAGTGGAAAAAGAGGGAATTAAGGAACACACAAATAACAAACGTTCAAAAGTATGAAGAGAATTAACAATGTAGTAAATATATGATGTGCACAAACTGATTTATGAGACTTTTTGGAGGGTGGTCAGGGGATAAACATTATTACTGGAACAAACAAATGGATGTTGAATAGATAGCAATGTTGTTCCCTCTGAAACAAAGAAACAGAAACGAAGGGTACCACACTATATGTAAGTGGATCTCTTATCAATCAACGTTTAAATGAATGAATCGTACAGAGAGAAAGAGTAAAGAGAGAAGGCGTGAGACAAAGTGAACAGCCAAAGTCACAACAGCTACTTGAGGCTGCAAACTATTGATTTACGAGACTGTTTGTTTGTACATGAATGACGTTGCTGACAAAGAGAGTCAGACAATGCTCCTCTCAGCACTTGTTCTTCTGGAAATCATTACAATGTTGATGTGAACCAATCGAACGGAGAAAGTGAAGAATGTGAGAATGTAGACGGTGCGACATCAATGACAGAGAAGAAGGCAGCGAGTAAAGGGCAGAGGCACAACATGTAGTGCTGAGAACCAAAGGTAGGTGAAGACGAAGTGAGAGAGACGGAAGAGCAGGAAGAGATAGAGGAAAGGAAGCAGGGGACGGAGAGACATCTGTTTTGTGTCAGAGACCGGTTAGAAGCTGATAGCTGATAGCTTAGAAAGAAAAATAATGAATGGGAGAGACAAGAGGGGAAACAAAGGACAGACTTAAGAGGAAAAGAGTGCAAGGAGTGTGGAAAACATTACAGAGAAAGAAGTGCCTAATTGGAAGAGACAGACATTATCATAAGCTGCAGAACTCTGAGGGAATGTGTGTGTGTGTGTGTGTGTGTGTGTGTGTGTGTGTGTGTGTGTGTGTGTGTGTGTGTGTGTGTGTGTGTGTGTGTGTGTGTGTGTGTGTGTGTGTGTGTGTGTGTGTGTGTGTGTGTGTGTGTGTGTGTGTGTGTGTGTGTGTGTGTGTGTGTGTGTGTGTGTGTGTGTGTGTGTGTGTGTGTGTGTGTGTGTGTGTGTGTGTGTGTGTGTGTGTGTGTGTGTCCACATGTGTGAGTTGGTTCAAGATATTGTTATATCACATTAGGAAAGTTCTTTTTGTTTAACGTACATTTTTTGTGTGTAAGTGTTTGTGTGCATGAGACAGAGAGAAAAAATAAAGTGGGAGAGATGGAAAGAGCCAGATATGAAAACCGACAGATAAGAGGAAGACTAACAAAAGAATATCTACGAAGAGATAAACCATAATAAAAGATGAAAGGGAAAGCTCGACGTGAGAGCAATAAAAGATACCATGACACGGAAAGAGCTGGCAGTAAGTCCCAGGGATGCAGAAGGCTCGTATCAGACACTGTGGTTGCGGTTTTAGTGCCCTATATCCCTGCAGAAACCTCCTGTCTCCAGTTCTTTCGTTTGAACTCTCTAGGAGAAACACCAGACTGCTGGAGGAGAAAAGCATTCAGGTGTCAAAGACTGGTCTTGATTTCTTTTCTTTTCAAATGAAACACATATTGGGAAAACTGAAACGTTGACTTTAACTAAATGTCGAAATATTTCTCATGACTGTATTAGGTTAGTTGAAAGCAAAATATTAGGTTCAACTTAATATTATTGCTTTCAACTAACCGAAAACGTTTCTGTTTACAGTTCAGGTAACCAATTGCTCTTACATTCAGGAGACCTAAAGATGGCTCTATTTAAACCAAAGCTGTTAAACGTGTTAAACACTTACTCTATAATCCCCTCTATACATTAAGTTAACTGTATAAGATTTTATGAAGTTTTTTTAATTTTTAAATAAAGTGTGGCAGTGCAGCTGTGAAAATGAGGTTTCTTTCAACACAATAAGGGCCAAGGGACTCTTGCCGAAGCCCAGACACAGTAATTATGCTCCTCTCCTCTGAGAGACAAGAAAGGAGGTCTCGCTAATGTCATCGCAATTCTAGCTTCTTTGGAGGCAGGAGGCAATAAAAGGAAAGAATAAAAACAAAGGGAAGGATTGAGAAAAAGAAGAGAAAGAACATGGACCAGAGGGAATGGAAGGACAGAGATGGCCATTTCAGGCAGGAAAATATAAATCCTCAGTTATGGTGATGTCTTCTTATTCCCTAGTTTCTGTCATTAGTCAGTGAAGTGATTCTCCTCTCTGTACAATGACTTATAGAGAGCATATACTAAATATACCCTCAGCCCCTTGAGTCTGTTCATTCTTAAATGTTACAATACTTTCAAATAATTGGCACAGAGCTGGCAGCCTCTTCTTCAGCAACGTGCAGAACAGTAGGGACTTGTGTTTCTCATGGCACATGGAATATAGTAAAGGCAGATTGTAACTGTTTAGTGCTGAAACTGATTCGCAGTATACCATCAGTCTGCACAGTATGTGTGTGCCGAAGTGCAATTAAGATTATCTTGGCAAAGATTTTTAATTAGTATTAAATAAAAAGAGCAACCAATTCAAATTAACTACACGACCTCCTGTGAGTGAAATGTTCTGCTTTTGATTAGAAATGCAGATTAAGTGTTTGTGATTGTGTATGAGGGTGCACTCAACTGCAATCTGTGTATGAGGGCAAAATGTTATGAAGGGCAGGATCTTCGCATAACTGTTTTCCATACTCCACTGATCTATGTTCTACTTATCTGTGTTTCTTAAATGTATGTTTTAATAATTTAGCTACATGTTTATTATTATATGATATAAAAACCAAACAAAACCGGCCGCTGAATGTATGAGATCCTCTCCTGATTGGGTCAAAAGGAATTCATTTAATCTCTCACACGAAAACACTCTGACCCCTAGTTTCTGCGGCGCGTTACGGCTGTGCCGCGGTTTTGGTCCGGCCTCCTCCGGCGTTTCAGAAGCATTACGGAAGCGGAGCGTCGTGCATGCCGGATCGCAGTTCTTGTTGATTTGGGCATATTTCCTGGACATTTGTACTTCTACAAGAAAGTAAGTAGGCTTCGTAGTTAAATGGTTTATTTTTGTGTCTGTTTAAATCGTGTTTATTGTTGTTATTTACTATTTTGTTGTGTTGTATACTACAGACATAATTAATAATAATTGTAATAGTCCAGTTAAAAACAACATGAATCAAAGATGGGTTGCTGTATTTTAGTGGTAAAAAAAATGCATTCATCATCATAATTATTCTATATAATTTACACACAGTGCCTGTAAACCGAAGGAGAACGCTGGTGTTGTCCTTGTAAAAAAGATTTGTTGTGTCATATAAAATCAAGTGTTTTTCCACTTCCAATATAAAAACTTCGTCGTCCATTGTGCGTGTCGTTGTGGAGACGATGTAGTGATGTGAAGGGGGGTCTGCAAATTAGTTTATTTGGGGGGTGGGCCGGATGCTGTCACCGTTCCACTTCCTGCCCGACATTACCTTACGGCTGTGTCGCGTCGAAAAATAGACTTCAATCCTATTTCGAGCGGAGCCCAGCGGCGAGACGCTTCTGGGACGCTTCTGGGACGCTTCTGAGCCGTAACGCGGCGTGTCTGGTGGAATAGCACCCATTGACTAGAGTGGCCGCGATCCTTGCGGACGCCACGGCCGTAACGCGCCGCAGACGGACCCGGTGGAAACTAGGGGTAACCCCTAGTTTCTAGGGGTAACCCCTAGTTTTCCACCAGGAAGTGGAACGTTCAGAGCATATATAGCATATATATATATATATATATAACTATATATAACTCATTTTGCAGACCCTATCCCTCCATAGTCGTTCAAGTAGGAGGAGAAATGCCAGCGTTCTCCTCCGGTTTACAGGCACTGTGTAAATTATACCCTATATATAGAATAATTATGATGATTTTACCACTAAAATACAGCAACACATCTTTGATTCATGTCGTTTATAACTGGGATATTACAATTATTATTAACTTTGTATGTACAAAGTCTGTCCAGGAAATATGCTCAAATCAACTGAAACTGCGAGCCGGCAGGCAAGACGCTCCGCTTCTGAAACGCGCCCGGTCGGGTATGACGCCGGAGGAGGCCGGACCAAAACCGGGGCGCAGCCGTTACGCGACGCAGACGGACCCGGTGGAAACTAGGGGTAAGCCTCGACTTCTTGCTGACCCGGTCCAGAGCTTTAGATACAATCAAAGACACAGAGGTCATGTCCTCAGTATGGTTTGGTCCCTGTGAAGTTAGAGGTTTTATAATACTGTAAATAACATTACTTTGAATTGAATTACAATCTTAAATGTGTTTTTTTAATCAGATCATCCCAGTACTGAAATGTGACTTATTTTAGACAGGGGCAACTACAGTATAGGACCTCTGGGGATTTGGGAGTTTTATCAACATGTGTGGATTTATACTCCACATATAAATACTTCGTAGGTATTTTGATGACAATATTAGTAGATTATTTGTATTCAGATGTTTGCTAGGAAATACCAGTTAGAGACAGTTTTATAATTTAAATAACTTGATTGATTAATAATTTAAAAAATCGAAATAAGAACAAGTTGTAAAGGATTTTAAGATTTACGGTACGTTGGGGTGACTTCAGTATTTATAAAATCCCCACACCACTGAAGCATGGCTTGAAAATAGAAAATGACAAAGGGGAAAGATCTACATTAGATAGACAAATACACTGCTGACCACATTAGTGATATTATTGCACTCAACAGTACACTGAGGATCTTAAAGATACAAGATATCAATATGTCTGTGCGTATAGTTTTGTCTGTTTGCATTTTTGTTCATGCATCAACTTTGTGTGTTCAATACATTGGCATGATGACGCATTCAAGCATGCTTTATTGAGTGCATGCCAACTATGTGTGGGCATAGGGATATGAATATGGGCACATCTACATTTGCCATGGACTGTGTTTGTGTATGGGTGTGTGTGCAGGAAATGACATTAGAGATTTAACAGGAGAGGTCTTTGAGTCAGCAAACCTGAGGGGTTCTGACTCAACTTTTGACTGGTGGGTGGTGTGTGTGCGCGTGTGTGTGCGCGTGTTTCTGTGTGCACAATTAGTGTGATGTCGTGTGGTAGAGCCACGTGTTTGTGCCCAAATGTGAATACGTGAAAGGGCAAAAGATGATTGTGATTGTAATGACGTTTCATCTTTATCACTTCAGAAAACGTATACACTTTAAACCTAATCTTAGTTACATAAACAAAATCAAATGGTTATGATTTTATACATATCTGATAGAAACCATTATGTACTCAGTTTCAGTTTATGATAATGATCTGGTGCCAAACTGTAATCATGACCTCAACCTCCAAAATTATTCAAAAACCTAAACTATAGGAAATGTGTTTCATGTTGTAAATAAGATTGTATTGTCTAGGGGTGTAACGGTATCCGTATTCGTCCCGTACCGTCACGGTTCGGCACATGCAGTCACACGGCGAATACGCCTTTTTTTTACGAGTGGGAAAAAAGTAATTCAGGGCAGTATCCACTACACTATATATAATCCAGGGGGCGGTATTGCGCCTAAAAGCTGTTTGCCAGCCGCCCCTTAAACAACAAATGAAGAACAAGAAGAAACACAACAACAAAACGAACAAAATACAAGAAGAAGAAAAGTTAGTATGGTGAGTTCAGAGCTATTTAATAGAAGAGTTACGACACCGGAAGTCCAAAAACGGTTATCGTCACGTGGTTCATGTAGACGAGGGATCGTTCCCCGGAAGTTCATGGCGGGCAATGTGAATGCATTGATAACAGGAGATAGAACTACGATTTTTGGTAATTATTAGTGAATAAAGGTTTTGATTTGCAATATTTATACAACAAATCGATATGTGTATGTATTTACATCAATATGTTTTCAAAAATAAAATCGAATTTGCTAATATTAAGTGATAATATTAGGATTAGTGTGAACAACTAGTTTACATGTTACTAACAGTGCCTTGGTTAAAGAGCCTGTTGCTGTTTATTTATAGCTTTGAATTCTTTCAAACCAATATTATCTTCTTAAACTTGTATGGTAGTCAGGAGGATCACTTTCTAATGTTTATTGATACATTTAGAGGGGATTTAAAGTAATGCTTTAAAATTCAGATTGGATTCATTTCTACCATTTTCTTAAATTCATGGTAGTTTCAGTAATCCCCTGGTAATTGAGGACACAAGTTATCTAAATGACTAATGTCGTCTTTATGGCTTTCAGAAAGGACAGGAGACCGACAGGATATGATGATGATGATGTTAAATGTGTTGTTTTAGGAACATCCATTGCAAATACATGGAATTCAATAAACATTGAATAGCATATCATGCAGTTTGTCGGTGCCTTTTCCTCCGTGTTGTCCTGGTTTGCTGTGCTGCCTCCTAGTCGCCACCATGGTTTGCTGTGCTGCCTCCTAGTCGCCACCATGGTTTGCTGTGCTGCCTGGGGATGCTCAAATCGCTCAGAGAAAGGAGTACGAATGTACGGCTTCCCCACTGACACAGAGCGGAGGAAAAAATGGCTGGCTCAAGTCAGCAGGAGCAATTTCACGACCAACAGCAACAAAATATGTGATTTATATACAAACACTGCATTTGCACTTTTTCACAAAACGAAAACCACACCATTGGGAAAGCTTAATGTTTTGTTTAATACAAAAAAACAGGGAAAGGCTTGAAAAACACTGAGAGTTGAGACTCAGGGTGCAGGGTGAGGGTCTCAGTGCAGGTATTCAGGCTCCATTGAACCCCCCTCTGGTTCTTGTGCTGAAAGAGGGAGTAACAGACAGGAGAAAGGGTTATACACACCTATTGCCTTGGGGAGATAACGTGTTTACTTATATAAAACAGTAGTATTAAACGTACTTTGTGTTTTCACTCTCACTTAAGTCCCTCTCCCTTTGCCATCAATCCAGAATCAGCTGGGCTGCAACATTATACAGACAGGTAATAATCAACAGAATCACAAGGACACAATATGGCTCTGCTAAAAACACTCACTCTTACACGCACCAAAGTTATATTTATCTAATATTTAACTCCCTCCACCCCCGCATACAATCCCGTTTAGAAGCCCCTCTTCTCTAATTCAACATGTTGGACGAAATGACATAGAGAGAACGGAATTTACAATTAAAAGGCTGTTCAACGTGTGTTGCTAACTTTCTTCGGTATGCTAGCTTAATCTGTTATCTGTAAACGTTCCCTAAATCTACTAATTTAGGGATAATCCACTGACATCCTTTAATACACATGTTCATTTGAATCAGATGTACTGATAATATCCGCAATATACATCTTTAAACTTCTTCTTACCTTTAAAAGTCCGTCACGAACGGTCTATTATGCTGCAACTCCACAGCTCTGCCAGCCTTGGCGCTAACTTCCGGGGAACGATTGAGAGGCTCCACGATCCGCCATTGCTGTAAAAAAGTGGTCCATTGGAGTGAACGGAGATGTCGTAACTCTTCTATTAAATGGCTCTGGGTGAGTTCAGATAACACACAGGAGCTACAACCCACCTGCTTCTTTTAAATCAGCTGTGTGGGAACATTTCGGGTTCCCTGTGGACAACAATAACGATGAGGTGTGCGAGTGGTGGATCGGACGAGGACGGTGTGTCGGCGTTGTTCTACAGCGATGCGGTATGCTAATGAAAACACATGCCAAACATGCTAAATCATATCAGAAGGCATCACCCAGATTTGTCAATCACCGGAGCCCGGCAAAAGACAACAGCAGTTCAACAGCTGATCCCCGCTGTTTTTAAGAAGCCAATAGACATGAGAGCCGAGAGACCAAAAATAAATAACGGAATCTTTTAGCATATGTTTTTCAACGACTTTGCACTCTTGAAACACTTTCTTATTATTTATGATGTAATATTTTCAAGACATCCTTTTTAGTTTTACAGCTTGATGAAACCTTTTTGTTTGACATCAGTCATTATAGATAATATGGTCATCTGAGTGTACTGTGTACTGTGTTTGTTTTTAACTGTTTAATACAGTTAATTATTCAAAATGTCAGAGTTCTTTATTTTTAAACTGAAACTTGCACTACTGTTCAAACATAAATAACAACAAACCTGGAATTATGCATTTGGGACTTTTTTTTGCTTTTTTGTTGTTGTACCGAACCGTGACCCCCAAACCGAGGTACGAACCGAACCGTGACTTCTGTGAACCGTTACACCCCTAGTATTGTCATGTCAGGACGCTTTCTTAAAAATAGAATAGCCACTGTAAGAGCATCACATGTATATTAGTTAATTTATCTAACCTCACACAAAAATTGAGGAGGCATCCTCCGTTTTTTAAACAATGCCTTAAAAAAAAACTGAAAATAAACACAACAGTGTTTGACGGCTAAGAGTTAATATGAATAAATTAGAAACATGTAATATTAAGTGTAATATTGTATAAATAGACCCATATAGACCCAATAATCTATTAAAGAAAAACACCACTCAACAAATGAACAGCAGAGAGAAAACAAGAAAGTCAGAAGAAGAGGAAAAGGGATGAAAGGGGGGGATGAAGACGGTAAGACCCAAAAAGACAAAGAAGAAAAAGAAGGGGAGAGTAAAATCCCCTGAAGCGCTCAGCTCATATTTAGACAGACAGACAAACAGTCATCGTGCCAGCAGACTCTCGGGCTGCTGCTGACTTCATATGCTGCACAGATCAAGCGATCATAATCATTTCAAGTTGGGAAAAGTCCAAACATATACTCTTACATTAGTACACAGAATCCACCGCTTCACCTTTCACTGCCGTTCCCAACCTTGACTTACACCTCATGTGCTTTCAGTTGAAATATTGGTCTTAAAGTAAAAAGGACTAAACTACCAGCATCCCAACAGTGTTTTTTGCTTTGTGATGCATACTTTGCTTCATCCATTGTAATAAATGAGACACTATTACGCCTACAGTAAGAAACAAAATAGTCAAATGGCTTTTTTTCGGAGTTACAGTATGTCACACTTCTTGGTTTCAACACAACTGCAAAGAGCTCTATTGTTCATAACATCCCCCAGGCTGTTTCTGCAATCTGTTTTGTAACAATGGCAAAATAATGCTTTCGCTTTCCTCCTTTTTCCCGGCCCCTTGCATAGGCCCTTAACACTATTCAGTTGAAAAAGGAAAAAAGTAAAGAGAAATTCAATCATTGAATTTTCTTTATACCAATTTCTTTGTGAAAGGCACTAAAGTGAGTTCCATTGTGTGCTTGGGTGTTAAAAATAAACTACTTTATTGAGTCGTGCTGGGACTTTACAGGAGGAGGCAGAAAGTATTTTGCAGGACCATAAAAATGATATGCAGAAGTAGGGGTGGGCGATATGACGATATATATCGTCGTGACGATATTAGGTCTCCACGATATGCTTTTTCAGAGATATCGTCCTATCTGATAAAAAAAAAAAAAAAAATAGCGGGAGGGGAAGAGGCTCTCCGTGCGCGGCGCAGGGGGCTATGACAGCGGACGGAGAGCCTCTTCCCCTCCCGCTCCCCCAGCCTCACCTACTGATTTTAATTTCACCATATATCAAGCCCGATCGATTTCACAATGTCAGCGCACCTCTGCTTTCGTTCAGTCCGAGTTGTTTGACACGCTCCCAAAGTCCCCGCCTCCTTTCTTTGCAGCGAGCAACCATCGGGCAGGCATTTCATAAAGGGGCTCCTTATGAAAAGACTAGCAAACGGTGGAAAGACATAACTGACGCTGTGGCGTTTTATGTTTTTCCCTTCAGTTATGCTAAAGTCTTTTATTACACTTCAAGTCTACTCTAAAGTTTACATTTTAATTCTTTGGCACTGACTTTTCCTCATTGATGTTTTATGTTTTACTTAGTTATGTTTTACCCTCCTTTTCATGTTTATTGATGTTCACTGCTCACTTGTTCATTCAGGGTTTCATTTCTGAAATAAAACCAGCTTGAAATGCTATTTTGGTGTGTTACTCCTTTTTGTTTTAGTTTCTGTTACCTTGTAGGTGCTTGTACTGTTAAGTAACTTGAAAAATAACCATAATAACCGACATGAAAAAATATCGTGATATATATCGTCTATCGTGATACTGCCTGAAAATATCGTGATAACATATTTTTCAATATCGCCCACCCCTATGCAGAAGCAGTTATTTAATACCAGAAGAGGGCTTCACAAACCCATGTACTTTATGTTTTTGAGTCTATCCTTTATATAAAATGCATAAACATTGCCTTCGTCTGATCCAATTTTGATAAACAAATGATTTGGAAAACTAGGATTTATTTGAGATAAACAGTAACACAATTGGAACATGATTGGCAATACTGAAATGACCAAGATTTGATGAATGAAGACTTTTTGCTCTTTTAGTCTAAATTCGATGAATGTCTTTAATAGCAATTAGAGATGAGAGCCAATCATACCCCCTTTCTGTGTTTACTATATGCAAACATTTCTCACTGAGATACTGTTACCTGACATTCTGTACGCAATGCAAAATTAATCAAGGCGTACTTTTTTCTATGTTTATAATCTTTGGATTACTGTATATCTAAGTGCATTACATACCATGCACTCCAATGATGCAAGAGGCAAGTGTTTTTAATTAGCTGGCTAAAGCAAAAACACCTGTGTTAGCATAGTGTGGTCAGAGGTGCAGCAAGCCTTAATGTCCCTGACACAGAAAGCAGTGCAGCAGCAGTTTCCTGCCTAATGGGAGTCAGTGATGGAGTCCCTCTAAATACATATAAAACACCTTATGTATGAGTTTGTTGTTAAAGTGGCCAATTATGCGTTTTGGGGTTTTCCCCTCCCTTTAATGTGTTATATTATTTTGTTGTGCATGGAAATAGTCTGCAAAGGCTACATTCCCAAAGTTCCCTCATGTGTTAACTTCTGTATCATAATGACATCGCTATGTTTCACTTGCGCTTCTATTGGCTAGCGCTCCAACACATTGATAGGCTAAGGGGGTGAGACAGCTCAAGCGGTTGACCAATCACAACAGAGAGAGCCAGCTAACCAATCAGAGCAGACTGGGCTCTTGTCTCACACAGAGGGTGAATGAGGTGCAGTATTTCCATGTTTTTAGTATTGGTCTAATTCACAGATATCTGGAAATACCTTTTGAAAACTTAATGTGATTACTGTGTGGGGTTGGTTGTAGTTTTCAACTTGCCAGGCACTTTTATTTTGTATTTCTAGTGCACTGCATCAATTTGCATGTTGTTAGATGAGGGAGAGATGCCACAATCCACATGATACAGTTTAGTTTTAATGAGGATAACAGATCACAGTGATAACACCTCTGTGCCCAACCATGGCTTTACATTTCTCCATGCTGTCATCACGGGTACACGACTCTGTTGTACATTTAATACAGGGGAAATATGTTAAGCCCATTACTTTGAATACTATCTGATTATATTTACAGATTTGAATTATATTTAGCCTAGAAGTCATTGTACATAGTGTACAAGAGAATCATTTAGGTCCAAGAGTAGGACACACTGAAGGAAAAATAATACATGAATATGACATGAAACAAAAGGCCTAAGGAAAGTAATGTAATATTGAAGAATTGTTTCTTTGCCCAGTATTGTTCAACATTAAAACAATGTAGAAGTACCTCCTCATGAGTTGTTTACTGAAACTCTCTGCTGTATACGGCTACGAGTTTACGCTGAGGCCATTTTGGCCATACTTTTTTCTCTTTTATCCTGATGAATTCCCTCTCTGTAGTCATTTATTTGACTATATGTAACCGGTCCTACTGCAATAAATACTCACTCGCTCACCAAATGGTTATTTATACTGAAAGATAATCCCAACAAATCCATTACCGCTCCTATTTAAGAAACATTTAATAACAATTATAGAGCTGCAGCTGTTTCAGGAAACTACTCAGCCAAAACAAAATTAAAGACTTGATACATGATTATGTTTTTGAAAAATGTGTTTCTTCAGGAGGTTTTGGAATAGGGAGAAGAGATCAAAAAACGTTCATATGGGTTAGTTTAGAACAGTGGTTCTCAAACCTTTTTCAATAATGTACCCCCTTTGAAAAAAAAATGCAGCCAAGTACCCCCTGATCAGCGCAAAAACTATTTGTTAGGGGAAAAAAGCCTATATAAAGAGGTACAGTACCAGAGATGGGGTCGTTACTAAAAAAAAGTAATATATTACATATTACATATTACTTTAAAAAAAAGTAATATATTACACTACTTCGTTACTATCTACATAAAGTAATTCGTTACTTTACTCGTTACTTTACTCGTTACTTTACTCGCAGGGCCGGCCCGCCCCTCCCTACAGGCAGATCACGCAGACTGCTGAAGTTTCAAATGTTCTCTTTAGTTCAGTTTCCATTGTCGCATAAGACTGATCCAGATAGCTCCTGAATGTTTTCCTATCTGACCATGGCTGTCCTCTGTCTCCTGCTATCTGACCGTGGCTGTCCTCTGTCTCCTGCTATCTGACCGTGGCTGTCCTCTGTCTCCTGCTATCTGTATATTTTGCGCAGTCTATCTCTGCTCACACTGTTGCGTCAGCGTGTTCTCCTGCGTGTTGGCCATGTGTTGCACTGGAGCCAGACTTCAGCCGAGCACGTACGAACTGCGCATGCGTGAGTGGCAATAACTCTCCTTACCAGCAGGCAGCGGTAGTGTGTATTCGTCATTCAAAACAAGCAACAACCGGAAAACAGAGAAGAAGAACTACGTGTGTGTGTGTGTGTGTGTGTGTGTGTGTGTGTGTGTGTGTGTGTGTGTGTGTGTGTGTGTGTGTGTGTGTGTGTGTGTGTGTGTGTGTGTGTGTGTGATATAAATAAACAACAGCTATGTGCGTTAGCTTCACCTAGCATGTGTTCTTTGCAGGTGTTTGTTGAGGTTTGATTATGACTGATTTTAGAAAGTAACGAAGTAACGCGTGTCGGGGCAATGTTAGTAACTGTAGTGTGATTACTGGATTATAAAAGTAGCGCGTTACACTACTCCGTTACCGACAAGGTAATATTATTACAGTAACGCGTTACAAAGTAACGCGTTACACCCAACTCTGTACAGTACAGCCCTCACCATCAGTATCCAGTGATGTACCTGAACGCGTTCAATGAACGATCGTTCATGAACGCGTTCATATTTTGGGCGAACGTGAACTGAACGTACTGTATTTCCGCTAGATGAACGTAATTGAGAACGCGTTCATTCTCAGCGCTGTATAACGGCGTTCAAACGTGCGTTCATTCTCAGCACTGTATTATAACGGCGTTCAAAAGTGTGCCAGATTTCATATGCCTTTCAGCCGAAAACCCAGTTAAAACACACCGTAAACAGGCTTCAAAATAATGCGGAAAACCACCCAATCTGGCAACAGCAAGCTGCCTGTGACGCGTACGCGCCTGTCACCCCTGGCTGTCGCACTAAAATATAAATATACTAAATATATCAGACTCCTCACAACAAACAATGTGGAACCGCGGAACCGGCGAGCATTGAATGAATTAATTAATTAGTATGGACGAAGCCGAGAGCAGCTGCAGCAGCACTCGCTCAGAGTGAGACTCTACGGCAGGGGTGGGGAACCTCCGGCCGTATACGGCCCGCGAGACAATTTGGTACGGCCCTCGAGGTAATTTATAAACACACGCAAAAAATAAAAAAATGAAAGAAATCTAGACCGCAAACAAATTAAACAAGCGAGTACCTGTTTTTCCTGGCCAAGGTCAGGGTCCTTGAACACAACACGAGCCTAACGTGTCATCACGTGGTATATGTCTCGACTGACAGGGGTGCAGTTCTGACGGAGAGCACCAGAACGCCACTCCAGCACTTCAGAAATTGCAGTACCGATAAGTCCGTACACATGCCACAGTTTCTGCGTGTCTGTGTCTTTAGTTGAAAGCCCAGTGGCGATCTGCTCATCTGTCATACTATAATAACTGTGTTGTTGTCATTAGCATCTGGTTAGCTAGCTATGCTAACGAATATAAGAAGCTTTGTCTACAACCAGTGAGGTAAAGGCACATCTTTATATGATCATTATAGTTATAAAAAAAATAAGAGAATAAAGTAAACAGGTATAAAATACTATAAGACAGTTATTAATAAAGAAGAATACAGTTTGAAAGGGGAGTGATTTGTCAAATATCCATAAATTAAAAGAAAATCTGCTTACAGTTGTGTTTGGGTGTTGAGAGATGTGTCCATAGATCTCCTAATGTTGCTCTCAAAGTGCAACACATCTTGCCAGGGGAGCATGCCCCCCGGACCCCCCTAGAGGAGGTTAGGTCCCCCCCACTTAAACCATGTTCACATGGATAGGAAACTAAATACATTTGCACACATCTTGTGTCCATAAATTATCTTTCTGTTTAGGTGGTCACGCCACACCCTGCACGTGCATGCATACGCGAGTCATGGTGAGATATCTGGATTAAGAGGTTGCTTTTTCTTTGCACAGAATGAAATGAATGAGCTGTGATTTTAGTTTTTTTAAGCAGAGGTCAATAACTTGTACGGCCCTCTGAGGATATTGTAAAAATTGAAATGGCCCATTAACATCGTACAGGAGACAAATAATAGCTCGCAGCAACGTATTGAAAAAAGAACTATGAACTATAAATTAGTTCATTTTTGAAACCATGAACTTTAGTTCAAAATGTTGAATTATGAACTATGAACTGAACTAGTTCATTTTAAAATATGTGAACTGTGAACTGAACTAGTTCATGTAGAAAGTGAACTTTCCCAACACTGTCAGTATCTGATTTATTAAAACAACAACATTGTAACTGAGAAACACTTAAATGCTACATTTCAAATGTTTACAATCCATCACTAAATCCATGGCAAACCAATTTTAACATGCAATAACACTAAGACGACATTAGTTGCATTGAACTGATCTTTTTAACAAGTTGTACTTGTGAGAAACATGGGCTTGTGCTTCACTGAGGACCTTTGTCATTCTGACAGGGAGGCAACCTGCAGTTATTACACGTCGCGTTTTGAGATATGTGTAACTCTGTTCATATAAAACCCACACTGCTCAAAATTCCTTAGGCCTACTTTTTCTAAAATTGGTATATTTATTTATTTTGGGGCGTGGGGATTGAAGAGAAAAAGATATATGAGCATTTTATGAGCATGGGATTTTGACCCCTCATATAAAACATATGCATAATGCTGCGCTATACTTTGCGGCCACGCCGTTGCCAAGCAACGCTTATTGTTTAGGTCCTTTGATAAGCAGGCAGTCATATAATTAACTAGAACTAGCTAGATCTGATAGATTTGGACATAGACGCGAGTGATGTCTAACCGGATGCGAGAGAGAGATCAGATATATCAGCTGCTGCTGACGGAGAACACGCAGCTCTGCATGATTACAGCTCCCCCGCTGTGACAGATCGTTGAGTGGAGCAAAATTAAATACACTAACTGAGCGTCCACACTACAGCTCCAAAAATAGCTTGGAGCTGGGCGTGTCTGGAGCTTGGGGATTTTATTCAAGCAACACGACCAACAACCAATCACATGAATCTCCCGCCCCCGACATACAAAGCAAAAACCCCCGGGGATTTTATGTGAGCAATATATATATAAACTCCCCAAACAGGCGAAAACCTACCAGTTTCCCCCACTGCCTCTGCCACCTCCCTCCATGCCTGGTTCCTCCGGTTTGTATCCCGGTAGGTGAAGAGGGTCTGGTCATACAAAACCGGGTGATTTGCTACGGCGATAGTTAGTTTCTCCTCCGACTTTTTTTGAAATATAGAAATGAACGGCGGGATATCTCTCCCAGCTTAGACGCGGTTTGATTGGCTACGGCTTCAGCTGTCAGATTTTGGGAAACGGGATTTGATTGGCTGGCGCTGGCTACTCCGGCGTCTCAGGCGACAGAAGTTGAACATTGTTCAACTTCTGTCGCCTGAGACGCCTCGCTCTGCTACCCACAATTCAGTTCGGCGAAAAAGCGCGGCTACGTGACGTCACCCCATTGAAAGTGAATGGGCAGATTGGAGCAGATTGGAGCTTTCGACGCTGTCGACGCTGTAGTGTAGACGGGCCGTAAGAGTTAGACCTAACACACTTAGCTAGATTATCTACTCTGGAACTAGCTAAACTAATTATAAATATATGTATTCTTTACTGTCGGGTCACTTATTGCAGGTTCAGCGAGCTGCACGAGACTGACGGGCTGTCAGGAGAGGGAGAGGAAAAGAGCACCCCGTTTATTGTTCCTATTTTATTATCCAGAATTACTGTAAACCTTTGAATAAAGTAGTTAATCTACTATGAGTAGTTTGTTTAAATGCATTAATGATGTTGTTTTTTTCATTAACATAAAATAAATCTCACATGCAGTACTCCAACGTACCCCTAGGGGTCCGCGTACCCCCATTTGAGAACCACTGGTTTAGAACAGTGGTTCTCAAAGTGGGGGGCGCGCCCCCCCAGGGGAGCCCCGAGGCATGACAGGGGGGGAGAAGACCCGAGGAAAAATGGTTATTTAAAAAAAAAAAAAAATCATATTTTGAAAAATTATTGATTCGAATATAATATGATACAGTACAGTACTATTACGTCTGGGTCTCTGTGTTTCATTAAAGCTTGGCTCTGTGTGTGTGTGGAACAAGCCATTGTGTGTGCGTGCGTGCGCGAGCGAGAGAGAGAGAGCGCACCGGTACCGGAGATCGTTGTTGTTAGCTTCTGGTGCTAGCGAGCTACGCTAACGGATATAAGGAGGTTTTTCAACAACAAAGTGGAGGAGAGTCCTCTCCTGTCAGACTGAGAGGCTCAGTGAAGTAAAGGACTCTCTGAGTGTTTTGATAGTTAACTTTAGTCTAAGACTCTAAGTTATATCAGTGGGTCTCAAACGTTTTGGTCACCATTAATGTAAACAAATATTTCCGAGGCACACATTTATATGATCATTATAGTTATAAAAAAATAAGAGAATAAATTAAAAACAGGTATGAAATACTATATGACATTAAAAAAAGAATAAAGTTTAAAAGGGAGTGATTTGTAAAATATCCATAAAGAAATAGTAAATCTGTTTACAGTTCTGTTTCATCTGGGTGTTGAGAGATGTATCCATAGATCTCAAAGTGTACCAGATTGATGCTTTTAACTTCAATATTTAAAAATCTTCCCGGGGGAGCATGCCCCCGGACCCCCCTATGTGAGGTCCACACACCACCTATAAAAATAGCACTTTACCCCTGCTTACACCTATATGCCGTGAGCTGATATCGAGCCTTCATTGTAACAGTTGCGGGTACATTGTGTGCGTGGGGATTGTTGCAGTAGAAAATTCCACTGTAGCGCCCGGTACATTAATGGGAAACCCTAAATGTTTGAGCACCCTCTATGAAACGTCAAGCTACCCCACAGCACCCCCAAAAAAAATCTCTGGCGCCGCCACTGAGCCTGACTATTTGTGTTGGGGGGGCCCGACTTTTTTTTTTCTCCAAAGGGGGGGCCTGACAGAAAAAGTTTGAGAACCACTGGTTTAGAAGAAAATGACAGGCTATTTGGTTGTTCAATTTGGAGGACCACAGCACTCACATATACCCACACAGACATACACTGGAGGCACATTCCATCATGTCATTATCTGTAAGAAACAGGTGTTCCTTTAGCCCTAAAAAAGGGATGACCTACATTTGTTTAATGGTAGAAAAAGCCTGACTTCACTCGCACCACTCCCTTCATCTCTCTATTAACATTCTTCTTTTTTCCTAATTTTCCCATTCCCATTTTCTCTCTCTTGCTCCATCGTTTCCCTTCGCATCACACTTCGTCCCCTTTATCTCTTCTCACCCACGCCTTGCTGCCTTGCCCTCGCTCATTACCGCCATTTTCCTCCCAACAGAGTGACTCAGCACTTTCTCCGTTGTCTCTCTCACTCATGTGTTTGTCACCTTAGGCCCTCACTCACTCTCTCTGCAGAGAAGAAGTCACTGCTCTGACACATCGTTCCTGGCGTGACCATGAGTGCAATATAGCTTAAGGATGTTGCACAAAGTTAACAGTGTAGATATATTAACTTAGTATGTAAGAAACAAACAAACAAGAGCAAATGTACAACAGATGCTATCATTTATGCATATATATCCATGCACAAGCTTGGACAAAATGACCTTTGTAGCCACATTTCAGCTTCCTAAGAAAACTGTAGAGATCTAGTTAAAGATGTTCCCTTGGGCTCTGACAATGATTGATTGATTGATTATTTTAGACACATTTATTTTAAAAACAACACTAGCTCACCCTGGGCATTGCTTAAATAAAAAGTCAGGATAAGACAAAAAAGCTCCAAGGCTTGTTTCCAGTTTGGTCCTTATGCTCAGACTTAAAACCCTACTTTTATGGCATTGAATGTTTTCACCCAAGCTGTATTGAATCTGTTTAATTTTGATTTGCATAAACTTGGTTCTTATGTCTCCATTTGGCAGTGTATCAGTAAGTGTTGCATTGTCTCTACATCAAGTTCCAGACTTTTTCTCCTCATCTTAATCTTCTCCTCATTCACAGTCAAGGAGAGGATCTGACAGAATACTTGTAGACGATGCCGTCATCTCTTTCTTTCCTATCTCCAGGACCCTCTATGACTTTGCGATCCATCCATCTATCTATTTTTATCTGTACCTGTCCATTCTAACACACAGATAAATCACTCATGTTTCTCCATCTTTTCTTTCAATCCCAGCATACTACTATTATCTGGATAACGAATAGTATGTTTGCTGCAAACTCTGGACATCAAAGAAATGCATCTGTGCAGTGGATTTAATGTCCTTATTGGATTTCAAACTTCTCTCTCCCCTTCTCTCCCCTCACAACTATTCTATCTGTGACTATTTCCCCCCTCTCAGGCTCTCATCGTTGCGGTCTCTTGTTCGCTTCATCATCCTTTTCTCTTCTCAGAGCCACAGGCCCACTCTCCATCCCGAGCTGTCTCTCTTCATCTCTCTCCTTCCCCTCACATCAATATCCCTCAATCTCTCCTTCTCCCCGTAAACAGAGTGACCCTTCAGCCTGCTGTCGCCTCTCCCCCTCAGGACTCTGCGCCATCTCTCTTAGTCTCCCTCTCCTGTGAGTAAACATGACCCATGCTTCGATCATCCTCTTGTCGTTTTGTCATTACTATGCCCTCTGAACCCCTCTCTAGATCTCTTCATGTCCCTTCTCCTCTTTGCCTCACTCATCTCTCTCTGTCTACCTCATCCCTCGGTTCATCTTCCTCTCCTCTTCACATCTCTCCTGACAGATACTTCTATCAGTCTTCAGCCATCTCTCAAGTACGCCACTTATCCTTCCCACTCCTTCGATCTTTCTTGTCAGCTCTCTTTCTTCAACAAGATGAGATGTCCCAATCCAAACATCGATCCCTTCTCTCTGTCCTTTTATTTCCCCTGCACAGAGTGACCCGCACTGATACACTGCATGGTGAAAGTCTAGCTCCCCAAAATATTACAACCATATGTATGTGCTTTTTGAACAGGGCAAATCATAACTATGCTGCCAAAACAGCTTCCAGCCACCTGGGAGTGCTTCCATTTATGAAACCTTCCTGCAGAGATTTGTTGTATTGGGGTGAAATAGGACTCTGTGCTTCCATTAATCCCCAAAGACTTCCATTAGGTGAAGGTCAGGGCTGTGCCATAAAACATTGTCCACACCAATATATAAAACACCTCCCTGTGTGACCAGGGGCATTGTAATATTTGTTACACTTTTCTCAGTCTATCTCAGAAGCATCATCTTCCCCCTGCTGCCATTCTTCTTTTCTATTGCGACTTTCAGACCCTTAAGGTTTTGATCAGCGTCTTGCAATTATTCCCTCCTGCTCACATACTTCAACCTGTCTCCTCTGATTTTCTTTGCCAATCATTGCGGCGTGAGTGTTTTTCTCAGTTCCACCACCTGTTCATTTATCTGTCAATATCCCTTTCATACGATATGAAACAGTATGACAAGAATCCATTTGCTCCCTCCCATTTCTTTCTCCCTCTCTCCCACTGGAACTCTCCTATGAGGGAAAAAATTAAGTTTTGTTTCAATTTGTCATCAGCAAGTCTGTATAATGTTGGTCACACCCTGCACACTCCTCCTATTGCTCAAGCTCCATTCTCCGACCTTTTATTCCCACCATGATTCGTTCCATCACACACCACCCCTCCCTCTTCCGCTGACCATCGCACCATGTTTCCATTATTCATGCCTGCTCCTTGTCCTATCGCTCGGCTCCTCAGCAGCCTAGAGCCTGTCATGATGAGTTATTGAGGGAATATCTGTTCCTGTAGCTGTGAATGCTTCAAACTGGTTTCAGCTGTTCTTACATATTGCTAGCACTTAAGACATGTTCTCAGGAATTTGGTGCTTTTGCTGTTAACAATATGCTTTTGTTGCTAATTTTTCAATATTCTGTTTGATTTGAATTGTATTTAAATCCGTTCAGGGGGAAACGTTCCTCTCTTGAGGTAATATTACGGTTAAGAACCGGTGTACAGTTTTTAATTCAACCTCTAATAAATAAATTACTTTTAAATGTAATCTGTTTGCTTTTTCTTCCTGCAGACATTTCAGTTCTTCCTCTTGGTTTAATTTCTATAACTAAATTGTATTATGTCTTCACTTAAGTGAGACTTTGCGCCCTGAGTCCTATCAAATTTGATTAATAATAATTAGTGTCACACATTTTCAAGTACTGTATGTTCTTTCATTGAGAAATTCCCAAGGTGGTGTATCTTGCCAGTTTTTCTTTTTTCTTCTGCCTACCCTTTCTGAGTTTAAACATGAAAGCTAATCAGATTTGCTTTTGTTCTCATTTTAGAGTGCCATTACAGTACAACATCATCTAACCAATAACCCTGAGACTTCCACCAAACATGTTGTATTCTTTGACATAATTCATGTCAGGCTACACTGAGTGCTCAGACAAAAAAAAGGTCAAGGACAAGAAAATGAAAACTTGTGTAATCACTCTGTAGGATGAGTGGATATACAGGCTATGCATGGAGTTCAAAAAGCCAATTGTACATGTTGTACTAACATCACCGTTCATCTGCAGTCTAGGTTGGAGAAGACGGGAATGTGTCTGTGCTTGAGTGTGTGTGCTTGTAGATGGAGGTGTCAGATGTGGGAGTGCGTCTCACTTTAAAAAGCTGTAATTCCCCTAAATTACACACACCGCTCTGATGCATCCTACTAACCGGGGGTAATTTAGCATTTTTCTGCAGTCAGTCTTTTTTTTCAGCCCCTGAATCAAAGCGTGCCCCGGCATCAAAATGCCTGAAGGCTGTTGCTCCACAGTGCTAAACTAAAAAACAGATGAGGGTGCTGGAGCCAAATTCTGTCAGTTTAAGAGGACAGGAAGAGAGATCCCTGTATAGGTGTGGGTGTGTGTGTACGTGTATGTGTAGGAGTATAATAATAGGCTACAATTGTCCCATTAGCCTTGTTATTTAGCTATCTGTTCCTCATCAAACCCCACCTCACTAAA
This sequence comes from Pseudochaenichthys georgianus, assembly GCF_902827115.2. Classification (NCBI taxonomy): domain Eukaryota; kingdom Metazoa; phylum Chordata; class Actinopteri; order Perciformes; family Channichthyidae; genus Pseudochaenichthys; species Pseudochaenichthys georgianus. The sequence goes on along the minus strand of NC_047523.1, from coordinate 22,541,944 downwards.
GACTTCCTGTCAGTTAAGAGGCGGGCTGAATGTAAAAGCTTGTGGGGGGTGGTGTGTGTTTTTGTGACTGTGAAAGTGCATTTGTGTCACTTTAAGTGAAAAAGGTGTTTAAACATGTTGATTACATTTTGTAGTTCGATTATGTCTGCAAAGGAGTGTACATGTGTAAGTGTGTGTGCCGTCCCGAGGCACTGTCCGCCTGTGAGGGCTAATATTGACCATATGGTACACAACATGAAACACTACTACTTATACCAAAGACACAGTACCACACTAAACACACAAATGCACAACAACACAACAGGGTCTGGTGCAGTACAATTTCTCCACAGGTCTCAGAAATCAGAGTTAGATCTACATTTAGATACAAGAGCAGAGGACAGACATGCAGAGATTGAGAATGGCTTAGAGTCAGTTTGAGTTAGTGGTGTATGTGTGTATAGTGAAAGTTCCCCAGCAGGGAACAAATGTCATCCCCCAGAGCCTATCTCACACTGTAATAATTTATCTCAGTGCTGCTGGAAACATGCACATATATAATCTCACAAACTAATATGTATATGCAGGGGACATCTGCCTCTGCTGCACTGACATTCATGGTATAAATACACATACAGCTACACATGCAAATACATTCTCATCTCTTCACTGTGTCCCTACAAATAAAGAAATATACTGTCTGCATGCACACTCACACACATCTATTTGACACTAATAGCAGCATAAACACCTCTGTCGTGATCTTTAAAAGCTTAATTTATTGACCACCTTACACTCTGTCTCGTTCCCTCTTCATTGTGCACATTTTCCGTGCCTCCTAATAATGTTGCAATGGTGCTTTGCAAAAACAATCTATTGTGGTACAGCAGGTGAGAAAAAGCAAGTTACTCTGAACAGATAGAGAAACAGACATTGGTAAATAGATAGTAGCTCAAAATGTTTATTTGACTGGTTGGTAAAGAATGTAAGATAAGTAAGTGGTGGAGGAATTTAAGTTGTATATAGCGAGTTCTTCAGAAATCTTACATCTGTGAAATCATTTTCCTTTTTAAGGTATTTATCCAAAATGTAATACCTACAGTACATGGTGGTCTTCATGCCCCCCAGTTTGGATAAGCGGTCTGGTGTACCGTGAGGGAACCAACGTAATGCACAGCTGTGGACAGTTTTTGGCATCAAAAAAAGGCGTACCTAGAAAAAGATCCACCTAAAGAAATCAATATCAGTTTTAACGGTAGGCAATATTTAGAAAATGTTCACCGCTTGAGAATGAAACCCTTCAAAACACAAAAGTCACACAATAAAACAAACAAACTAACCCTTTAAGCAGTAGTGCACCGGTAACTTAGGTCTTGTGCAAGTCAACATTAATGTTCTTGCTAAATTAATCTGCTCGCTTTGAAGAGGGATAGATAAAAGGTTTTGTTCCCTTGCAGAAAAGGCTCTGACATCAAAATATAGCATACGCTCAAACTGAGATATTTTTACGTGGATTCTCTTTGAGGTTGCTAAAAAAGTGTTGCTGTCCCTATCCACAGCAGAACCTTGCTTCACTTCCCTGCCACAATACCTGCATTTTTCACCAAACTGGGCCTATATTTACTTACTTAGTACCTCACACAACCCCACGATGAACAATGCAAACTATTCCTTTAATACTTAAACTTTTTAAATTGGTGTAGTTTTCTATTATGTTTCCCTGGGGCCTTTCAACCCACTGCAGAAAAGTTAGCTTTCATTTTGAGGAAATAATAAAAGGCATGAGAGGGCAAAGAGTATACGCTGCGTTGGGCATGGACTGTAGATGGTAATGGTATGTGATGGCTTGACCACAGAGGTCAGTTGTGGTTTTAAGAAAACCTCAGCCAAACATAACTATAATGTATGATGTCCTTTATTGTTTTATGTTTCATGTGGAACCTATATGCTGCAGGTCTCCCTTGAAAAAGAGATCTATGATCTCAATGGGACCAATCTGATTAAATAAAGGTTTGAAATGAAATAACAGTAATATGGCTCCTGACTGGCCATGGAGAATATGCCCTCATTTTTATCTATATAAATAGATTTTCTTTTTCTTTACTTCCCACATTTCCACAGCCAACAAACCGCTCCTGTGTTCGTAGGTCTCTAACTAGCTTGTGAACTTCTCACTTTGACAATAAAATAGTCATCCCATGTACTCTCAAGCTTGAGAATGGTGAGTTAAAAAGGGTATTTCCCCATTTGAGTCTGCCAGCCACAATATCTTGGTTTGACATTTTTGGGGAAATCATGGTAAAGTAATCTACATATTGTTTCTATTTTTAAACAATTGTAACATTTAAAGGAACTACAGATACTGGTGATCCCAATATTAAAGCTATAGTTCAACATTTTTGGAATTAAACATATTATATAGCTTCAAACAGCAAAAAAGCTTGAATGACTCTTTATTTTCTGGCTTTCTAAAGCTGAAACAGAAACGATGTGTTTTTAGGGTAAATTGCCCACTAATCCATCTGCCTGGCACTTCTGTGCAGCATCTCAGGACATATGTTTGCCAGCTTTGGTCATTAAGTATGGCATATTTTAGTTACATGGTAGCTGTTTTCCCCCGATACCATTCTGTATGCTAAGCTAGGCTAATTGCCTGCCAACTCCAACTATAGACTTCAAGCACAGACCGGAGTGATTTCAATCTTCTCATTGAACTCCCAAAAAGAAAGCAACATTTAGCTATTCTTGTAGTGTTTCATTTTTAAGATGGAGTGACTTCCGGTGAAACATGAAATCACAAAAGTGAAGCAGCAAAATAATTACTCAGGGCAGAAAAAGAAGGATGGAGAAAGATGGCAAGTTTACAGAGCTTGTTTGCTGTCACTCAAAGACACTAATCCTTCCTAATGGGAAGAACATTGTGGTGGTGTGTGTGTGTCTGTTGGACATTAAAATTCAACATCAGAATGTTTTTTCAATCATTTAAACGACAAATATTGACCACAACAAACATCTTCTAGTTTTGACATGTTCAGTAAATTCAAATGGCTATCACTAACTAATTTCCAAAATAGAAAACAGACTTCCCCCAACCAAGATATACTGCAACAGATGACTGGCAATGTTGCTGTTAAAAACGTTCTGCTCTTTACTGAACGCTACTCTTAGCATCACCCGAACCGTGAGCACAGTGTGTTCAAGCCGCCATGCTTTCTAGCTGTATGTGTGTTTATGTGTTTCAAACAGAGGGTTGTAAAAATGCTTTATGGCATCTCCCGAGAACAGTGACCTTTACAAAAAGCCACTGATCTGTTAAAAACAACATGATATACTGTGTGCATGTGCATCTATGTCCATGCACACATGCATGTTTCTCTGTGGTTATGTGTGTACCTGGTAATGTGCGTGTGTGTGACATGATGTACAGCCAGTAACATTCTATCCCATAGCCATCGTTAACTTTGACGTACAGCCAAATGTCGTTATGTATGGTCGGCTGCATGATTTACTGTTCGAGATATAATGGAGTGGCTACTGTAATGAACTTGCGGAGTGTTTGATGTACGGTGCTCTGCTGGAGGGAGAGAAGTAAATACTATGACCGTGATGGCAACAATTACAGTGATGATAATAATGATGACATTCCCTTCCTCACTTGCAGATGCGGGTGAAGTTTCTGGAGGGAGGACAAGATGGAGTAGGAGATGAAGAAAACAGTTTGAGGAGATGGAGGAAGAGGAAACAGAGAAGGGGAGGAAGGAGAACGGTTGTAAGCTAGCTAACTTTGATGTTTTGACAGCCAGACACTGCTGGAGGGAGACCAGTGTGAGCGCTGAGGATGATGTTAATCAACGATAATGACACTGATGATAGAGAAGTTCACCCAGTCTTTAAAGTATTTCATTACTAAAGATCTGTGACGCTTCAGGATGTCCTTGTGGTTAAACTAGGACACCCTGGTGGACAATAACCACCCTGCCTCCGTGTCTTTGAGCGATGCTGCTTTGCAGCTGACCTTGTGCTTTGACATTCCTGAAGGGGAGTGAGATAAAGGAAAATCCCCTTTCCGAGATCAAGAAGTATCACATTGTTACCAAAACGATTTGGATGAATAGGAAGGGAGAAGTGACGAGGGAGAATTTTAGGGAGAAGCTAATAAGGAGGGAAAAGGAGATTTATTTTCGAGATCACCACTGGGAGGTATTGTTTTGATGGCTAGAGCTAAAAAAAAACTAAAATGCACAAGGAGAGGAATTCCTTTTTTAACCTCCAGCTATCGCTACTGATGCAATATTATATTTTTACAGCAATATCAAAACATGATATGCTTCACATAGTGCTCGTGTATACCGAAGACAATGTAACCTTTTTTTTTTAAATGCAAATCATCCTGATATTTAGAGATTGAACAGAGCTTTAAAACCTGCCTGGAGAGAACTGACCCTCAACCTCACACACCTCCTCCCCTCCCCTCCATCACTCTCTCTCAAACACAGAGCAGAGCTAACTGTCACCCAAACACAGTCTGACTCTGCCCTCTAATGGCTAAACTATCTTCTGGAGTAATATTACCCTGTATTTTTTTAGTGAGATGGAAACAAAGCAAGTCAAATATAGGGAAAAATATACACTCAAATTATATTTAACGAGTAATGCATTTTTTTGTATACAATTGTATTATGTCACAAAGTTAAAGCACTGCATGTTATGTTCCTTACTTATGGAAATAAATAAGAGCACTAACTGCACATTCGGTTAATGAATGACACAACAGACTTCCTAACCATATACAGTATGCAAAGAGGCATCATTTATTTGGGCTACTATTGCAAGTATGTACAGTACAGTGTAATATAGCACAGGTATAGTGAACTCAATATATTAATTGATTCCTCTGTTTCAATACATTTCAAATATTTTGGGTGACAAATAATTGCATGGTGCAATCGATTGACTTTTATGTTAGGCCTAACCTTTCCATGTAATATCTTTAACATTTCTAAATAGCATCTGGCTCTATTCCTGAAACAGATATAAACCCTGTCATAGATTTCAGAGGAGCAACACTAACCCCAAGCTGTTTTGTTTTTTTTGAAACAGTTTGCAAATTTCGAGTTTTCCCCTTAAATATTCTTTGTGTCCTCTTTGCAGCCGCAGAATGGAAAAGTCCCACAGCAGGGCTGAAGCCAGGGTCTCCACAGAATCTTTTCCCATGTCATCTGATTTTGTATGCTGTGTGCCTCTGAATTGGATTCTGAATGAGTATCACCAGACACCTGCTGGTGTGTGAGGGTATTTCGATGTTTCTCCACAGCTTTGGCAGTCTGCTCGAGGATTTCAGCATATCGCGGCTCAGTGTCTGGGGTCAGTGGGCTGGACTCTGAAGGGTCGTGGAAAAGGTCGTACAGCAGCGGTGGGTTGTGGTGCGTCACAAGATCTCCATGACAAAGACATACCTTAGTGTCGTAGCATCCACCGGCTCCAGGCGGAGAAAAGTTGGGAGTAAAAAAGTGCACCTTGAAGACGGAGTCACCTGGATGGAGACACACAACAGAAGATTGTAACTTATATACTTGTAACAGTATATTAAAATTGTACTGTGACAAATGAAAGCCCAATATAACATTCACACATATTTCCCTGCAGTTTCATAGATAACTTTTAAGTGAAAATCTGCCTCCTTTTTTGTTTTATCCAATCAGTGTTGAGCAATGAACCCCTCAGTGGGTGCGATATTGACTGATAAAGTGTTGTTTACAGCTGCATAAACTGCTGTTCTTCCGGCATCCAGCGGGGTTATTTGACATGATAGTGACACACTTATATGCAAGGAGATACAACACATTATTTCAGCTTCAGAGTCATACTCTAGATTCCGCTGAAATTGAAAATTGAAAATTGAACTTCCTCAATCTGCTGTAAAATATATTGTGAAAATACCTTTTTAAAAAGGGCTAGAGCTGCATTGGCCTTAGAATATTTTGGTTGACGATGACCCTGGGCATCCACAAAAAAGGTGGTGCATTTTCCTCTTTAAATTTAGTTTGATTACTAAAAAGTTTGTTTATTCCAGCTTGTTTATGTGGTATTCTATTTGTTATTGCCTGAAGGTAATGTTTGATTTCAGTTTGGCATCAACACAGGAAACTTTAATTGCAAAATAAAACTTCCATCGCCCTGCTAACTTATCGAATGTATCTCTCTGTCGACATGTGTGAACTTACTTCCAGCTGGGTGCCAGCGTACTGCATTCAGATTAAGTCCACAGTAGTGGAAGAGGAATTTGTGCTCTGATCGCTCTGCCTTGCCCTCCAATAGTGGCATGAGGTTATAGCCGTCTGATTGTCTGGGAGAGCAGGAAGAGAAAAATAAAAAAAGAGGTAAGAGGGGAAGGATGAAATACAATTGAGCAAAGGAGACAGTATTACTGCAACCAAACATGCAGAAAGAGATTGTAGACGTTGTATTGATCATATTATAACTATCAAGAAAACCGAGAAAAGGAAAGAATAATACTTGTTAATACAGGATCAATAATATGTAAATGAGTTATGATAAATAAAGGTAGATTCTACATACTGTATGTCACTTACAATGCTGGAAAAATAAATCAGTTTCTAGCTGTAGTTGTTTACAGGTAACAGGGTACTTTTGGATCCACACTGTAATTATCTGGATACAAAACACCTAAATTATAATGGTCATGTTAGGAGTAATTGTGTGGTCCTGTCTCCCCTCTTTTTGTAACTGCAAACAATGCTTTGGTGAACTGTTGTTTTCAACAAATACAGAAGCTTTAACCTTTCCCACAATAAAACTGTGGAATAAAGATGAATATGACTCACACAATGTAAAGAAGGCAGACATAATCTTCACCTGTCTGGTTTAGTGTCCTTGGCCAAATATTTCAGTGTTGGATAAAGGTCCATGAGGCTCGTGGGTTCGTCCACTACACGTCCAGCGTCCAGTTTGCCAGGCCAGCGGAAAATACCGGGCACCCTGATCCCCCCCTCCCACGCTCCCATAGCTTTCCCACCTAAAAAGGTGCATAATCAAGAGAAATTACACAACATAAAATCTTCCTATATTTGAATGAATGCAGTAAGAATAATACACACTGCTTACAGTACAATAGCATTTCAACCAAGAAACAAACCACATTTTTTGGTCAACAATCATAAATACAACTTTCTATACTTAAAATAATGTTTTAAATGTGGTTGTCTTTATCAGAAATGCCAATTAAAGTGACGATTAGATGTGAAAGAGGATATGTACCTTTATAGATGCCGTTCCAGCCTCCTTTCTGTCCGGTTATGGAATCAGCATCCTCGAGGTGTCCACCATGGTCTGATGTAAAGTACATCAGGGTATTGTTGGCTAGGCCGAGGGAGTCCACCGTCTCCGTAATTTTACCTAGAAAATATAATAATATGGCATTAGAAAAAGGATATAGGGTTCAAACTCCATAGACAATATGATTGCTCTGACTTTCTTGATGGTTCTGGCTTTTTTCAGTAGTTTTGATCATTTCTAGTGGTTAACATACTGTATAGAACCCAATGATGGTGGGATGTTTGTGCCTGTGTTACACAAGGTTGTTGACAGCCAATCAGTCTGGTTTGCCACCGTCACATGAGAAGCCATTATGTAATTTTTACCAATTGCCAATATACCCACCAATCATCCAGTCCACTTCTTCAAGGTTATCACCATAGCGACCATGGCGACTTTTACCAGCAAAGGCGGGGGTTTTGAAGAGTGGCGTGTGGACATGGGCCAATGAGAAGAAGAGGAGGAATGGCTGATCAACATTCCTGAAGGGAAGAAGAAATGCATTTTTAGGGTCAATTATGATGAAGCATAAGGAGACATTCCTGATTTTTTACTTGGTATGTATTGTATTGAGGTACAGTATGTATTGAAACAGTCAACACATACCTCTTTATAAAGTGTTGTGCTTCTCCCAGCAGCCTCTGGGGCAGTGTCTCCACTGTCATAGGCTGTTCGATCACTTCTTGGTCCCTCATGAGGATGCAGTTCCAAGTTCGCAGGAGTTTAAATGGCATATACCATACAGAGGTTGCTAGGATACTGGCAAAGAAGAGTGCTACCAATATCCACAGGCTGATTTTAAGAAGGCCACACATACGGACACACACCTGCAAACACATAACACATGCAAACACCCAATGTGCTCAGAAACACACAATAAATTCAACCATTGTAACGGAGTACACAGGAACAACATGAATGAAACATTATTTGTATAAAACATGTATGAGAAATTAACATTATTTCGACTTTTGCAGTGAGGGAAGGGGAAACGTATGTCCAGTTAGAATTCATTCAAACAATACCACAAACTAAAACCTAACATTTAAAACTCTAATTACTAAATTAACATCTCTCTGATATGTACTCCACCAATATCAAACATTGTCAATTCCACTATTGCAGGATTATTTTCAGGACTGTTGCACTGTGTTGCATCGAACATGGAAATGTGTAATACACTTTGTATTCCTGTGTGGATCTGCAATTTCGCGATGTTGCCACTAGATGACGTCACAAACCATTTCTAAAGAAGTCACTGATTTTTATAAGTGAACAAGAAGAACATTGTGTGCTTTGTTCATAGATACTGTGCACTATTTACATTTAGATCTGAAAATAGTTTTATGGACTTATGTCTTTCTGCTGAAATGAGTTCTCTATTTGTACTGGTTTACATTTCCTCTTTTGAAGCTGTTTGCTCTACCTGTGGCACAGCTGGTTCCTATTAATCACACAGGTACATACCATTGCCAAGACCTCACTGAGTCTCACAGTTTTTTTCTTGCTCACTCATAAAACAGGTTTCCAACTGATATTGAGTTCCACAATTGCCACCGTTGTTCCCAATCTATTTGTCTACCGTTGTTCCTGTCTAAGTGATTAGGCATAAGTGATTTTGCTTCAGGGTAAAGGGGAGAGCAACTCTTTGTTTTCCAATGTCTTCCAGTTCATCTGACAACCAATACGTATCCTATCTTAGCCATCTTTTTATCATATCATGTGTCTAATTATGTCATTTCAGATACAAATTTGTGAACATTTTCTAAGGAGAGAAATCGAAAATAACCACCAGTGTAAAAAGACCAACTCCAAGAAACATGGTCAGACTTCGAAGTGCGTGCTGGAGGTCTGCCAAGACATCATTCCCCTCTCCGGGCACACAGTCATTGAACAGAGTGAAGGGCAGGCCGTAGAAGTAGCTGAAGCCATGCTGGTTGGGATGGTGGCAGTGGTCTCCTCTTTGTTCGCAGTTAACACCCAAGTGCCACTTACCTGCAGAGACACAGAGAGAAAAGGGATAAATTAAGTAGTACACACTCAAAAACAAAAAGACAGCTCAGAAAATTGATACTATAGCATTTTACATCTGAACAGCCACAATAGCACGATGTACAGTTTATGCCAAATGCAAAACCATATGTGTGCTACACCTGGCAATGCTTGTTACGTTGTTGAACCTAATGCCCTCGGTTGCCTCCGTGTGTGCAAGTTAGAAGAGATTAGACGTTGTTCCTATAATTTCTAAATCATATAGAAGTAGAAGACAGGTCAAGCTCACACTCAATATTCTACATATTCACACTTAGCTTTGATTAACCAAGCAGATGCCATCCTGCACTGCTGACCCTTTTTAGGCACCTAGATGATGAGGAAAGTCTTACCAGCATACATAACTAAATAAAAAGGACCAAAGAATAAGTGACCAGACCATGTTCTCTCACCCACTAAGCCGGTGGTGTATCCTTGTTGCTGGAGCCTTTTAGCGAAGGTGGTCTCACTGGGTGGAAGCCCCCCTGAACCTCCAAGGAACAGCAGCACCTGCACACGGCCAGTGCTTCCTAGTCCTAGTGAACAAACACATGAGAATAAATACATAAATATGGAACCTATTGTCAAACATTGCTGCACAAATATGCACAGCTTTCTCCCATTTTGCATTGGCAAACATGTTTAGGATGATCAGTTACCTGATCTGAGTGCATAGCGCCCCGTCATAAAAGCGGCCCGGCTCGGGGTGCAAAGAGGAGCAGCTGCAATGTGCTGAGTCAGCTTTACCCCTTCAGCAGCAAGTCGGTCAATGTTAGGAGTCCTACAGGCACAATAGGTAAAGTTAATATGTAGAAGAGAGTATATTAAATTATTAAATGAATAAACATGAAATGACTGGCAGAATATAAGAGTAAAACAAGAAACAGACCTTGGCCTTCTAAATGATAAGATAAGATATGATAAGATAAGATGTTCTTTGTTATCACTGAAAGGTAAATTGTCTTGCAACAAAATGCAACAGGCAGTTATGACAATAAATGAAATCAGAAAATAAAAGAGAACAAAAGCAGACAATAAGTGAACAAACAAGAAAGGAAAGAGGACTATAACACTCAAGTTTGAAATTACCTGATGGTGTCATTACCGTAGCATCCTATGTCCCCGATGCCAAGGTCGTCCACCATTATCAGGACAAAGTTGGGCTTCCTGTCTACCTCATCCCCTGCTGCCAGGACAAGGTAGAATAGAACATGTGCCAACATAGGAGACCTAAGGGAGGAAAATGAAAGGTATTATGGCTGAACCTAACAGCCAATTCATCGATTCTCAACTAATAATCAGCAAAACATTTGAAAATTCAACATTATCTGACTTCAACAAACCTGCCAGAAACAATACAATGTTGAAGTTGGTTTTAGTTTGGATACTCAACAGTCATTGACTGGCTGTGTGCAGGGATGTCTAATCTTCACAGATTGTCAGTCAAAGGACCACATTATTTCACTAAGGGACCCAAATTACCATTTGAATGACCAAACCAATATTTTTTTTCAATCCATAGGTGTTAACTTTCCCATATTAGTGAGATGTATGCTAAATAAAATTAGGATAAATGTGTCGTGTGTTTTTTGATTACCGATGCATCATGGATTTATTAAATAAAGATAATTATGTTTTTTCAATAAACATGACATGTGACCAACTGACTCACAATCCACAGCAGATATTAGGCTTGTTTGAGACAAGCGAGACCTGCGCAGTTGCGATCAACGTCTTACTAGTGCGTTGCATGATGGTTAGTCATTTTGTCCGACTTGCTTTGGAGGCTCGCCCACATGAGACGTTGAAATCTCGCGGGACAAAGACGCCTGCAGACTTGAGAGCGAGGCGCGGCGAGGCGGCGCAGTTCCTCTCCACGGGCTGCGGAAGCGAAATGCTTGATGGGAAACGACTCGCTGGTATCTCGAGCTGAGCGCTCATTGGTGGTTTTTAGCCCGTGCTGCTAATGAAACTCTCCAATTGGCTCGGCAAAGGTTTGTTGTTGTTTTGTGTCAGTTTTACGTCACCACATCCATTCCCATTTTTCATCATTGTCCCACAATGTTTATCATCATGAGATTAAAGGAATGGTATGCTCATGACACTCATTTTTTAAAAATTATCATCCGATAAAACAGACCAGTCTCTGCCAGTCTCTCTTTTTTTTTTTTTAATCCGATGACATTATCAGTGATTTTAAACTGATTATATACCGAAATAACATCAACACTGTGGGCGCCGCCATTTCCCGGACGTGACGTAATCCATGCGTTTGGTTTTCGAAGACACGTTGATCTCCATGTTATTTACTGTAGTTTCTCTATTCAAATATGCCTCACTGTATCGCGAAATATTGCCATAATTCGGATAGGAACAATCCACGGAATGCTCGGTTCCATCTGCTGCCAAAGGGTAAGCATAAGAAGTACATTCGGAGGCAGTGGCTAGCGAAATGTGGCCGGCCCGAACCGAGAGATTTACAGGCTCATGTATGCAGCGAACATTTCACATTTCCGGACGACTACTCTGAGAGTATGATCAAACATAACATGGGATTTAAAGAACAACCATTACTCAATGGAGATGCAGTACCATCGGTCTTTCTGGTGTCATCACCGACCAGGACACCAGTTCGGCCAGTAGAGAAATCGCCCTCTGCAAGTGTGAAGCGACGGAGGAGCAGAAGTAGTGCTCGGAGTAAGAATAAGGTATGTTATAGCGCATTTCCATTGCAGCGGCTAGCCCCGTTTTAACGTCCAGGCCAGGACAGTTTTTGGTGGCCTTTCCATATAGCGTAGTACCGGCTAGTGTGTATTTCCCCCCAGTTTTTCCGGCCCCATAAAATCGTGATTCTATGGCCAGGGACAACGAAGCTGAGTATGCTAAACTAGAGAGGGAATCGCTAGCAAGGGTGGTACTACATGCATACATATAGTATCTTATATCATCTTCCCATTATACAATTCCAGTCTCCCTTCAGATATGTTAAGTGGCATGTCATTCAACACAATGCTGCTCACCTCCTTCAGTTTGGGGAAAAGCTGGTTCAGGTTCAGCCTTATGGGGGGACAGGGCTGCTGAGCCTAAAGATTGATCTGTGGGTCCTGGCACCAGGGGGAGGGACAACTGAGTTAGTATGAATAGGCGCTAAAAATGTGCCTGCATTTATTAAAGGTAGGTATGTAAGAATGGAGAAACCAGCCTGAGTGCGCTAGAATTTGAAAATACACAACCGAAAAAAATCTGCCCCTTCCTTCAGAGTTCCTTACAGAGCCCCTCCTCCAGCACACACGAACGCACACATGACCAATGAAGGCACGAGATAAGCTTGTGCACAGATGGAAGGCTGACAGGCAGGTAGGCCATCCAGTTATTTTAGCCGGGCCAGCTCAGATGATTGGTCGTGCTTTTTACAGCGCCACAGATGACATGTTTGTATGTATTTATTGTCAAAGCACTTCATATATTCATTGCTATCGGGACGTTAAGAGCATTCCATGGAATATAACAACGTGTTTCTGAAGTGAATTACCTACCATACATTTAAATGTCAGCTAAAAGAGCAGTGAAATGAAAGACCTCTGCATTTTCTATAAAGATATTAACAGTACTTAATGTCAGCTTAGTAAACAAAAAAACATTAGCTAACAGAATCATTTCCACCACTCATGGACCACACCCACCTTTTCTTGTGAAACTGGGTGACATACTGTCGCCCTTTAGTCCCTCTCTCTTGTCTTTCTCTTCTTTTCTTAGAGCCTGACTTTGTTGGTCGTTGAAACATGGTACAACACACGTATGTAGGCTAAGTACTAGCATCCCTCCTCACATGCTTTCACTCTCTGCAACTGCCGGTGCCGCACCGCGTTTGGAGGCAGGACCAAACCATTACATGTAAATAGAAGGGGGTGTACAGAGGCTTTGGGTAATTAATTTTTGGAAGAAAATAAGTTAAATGAATCGTAAGTTTAGTGAGTAATTTATCAATATAACGTTCTATTAATGTTAATTATTGAGGATTGATGAAAGGTTACTTACATTTTTTTCTTAATGTTCTGAACATTTTGGGGCCCCTGTCAGTCATGGGCCCTTAGAATCGTCCTAACTTTTCACCCCCTTACGGCGCCCCTGAGTGCACCCTCCCTTTCTCCCTCGCACGTTGGCTGTGAGCTGCGGGTGCCAGATAATCCAACATCCCCCATTTTCATCACTTGCAGCGCCCATCGTACAGGGCGAATGAAACGTGTAACCGGGGTGAAAAGGGTGTTACATTTACTTAATTATGAATGTTGTTACATCAAGGCCGAAAATTAGGATGAGCACCAGGATGTGTTTTCCCTCTGTGTTTTCAGCTCCCAGAGCTGTCGGCGCAGCGCCTCCACAGATCTGGCGCCCTAGGCGAACATCTATAGATAACGCCAGTGCAACGGGCCGGTGTTCCGGTTTAACTGGTTCCCCGATCAACTGGTTGACAGATGTGGAGGCGTGGCCTTCGACAGAGATACACATTTCGATCGCTTCTTCTGTCGTTTACATAAATCTGTTGGTATATTTGGCTGGATAGGAACACTTTGATGCACATTCAGTACCAGTGTGTGAGGTTGTAGTTACGATGGCGATATCCGGACGCGAACAGCGAGGACTACAAAAAGAAAAACGAGTTGACATGGGCATGTCTGTTCAAAACATTGCGAGCTCCAATAAATCATTTAAACCAGCTATTGTTGGCAGACTTATTACTGAATATCGTTCTTAATGTGATACCAAGTCCATCTGAGACCCGTGTACACCTTCAGACAGCCTCCAAGTGAAGCACACGTTGTTTACTCACAGTTTGAAAGCAGCGTGGAGAAGTCTTCAGCTGTGTTAAACTGTGATCCGCTCGAATAAATCCTTAAAACCAGCTATTGTTGCCCGAATTATCACTGAATATCGTGAGAAGTTTTCAGCTGTGATCCTCTCAGGTAAACTGTGATTCGCTCAGGGGAAATGGGATCCGCCCAGATTAAACTGTGTTACATCTTCTGTGGCTATCTACCAGCGATCATGTTTAATATGAAAGACACACACATACATCCCTTATAAAAACGCCATTCTGCAGCACTCATCCAGATAACATGTGACTGTTAACTCGTTTTGCAAAGACAGCAGCAGAAATGTCATTGCTGCATGTGCAGGGATATTTAGACTTTAAAATGCTGATGGGTCATTAATCTTGGTCTCGGCAAACAATATTAGGAATCCTCTATTCAAACTACATAATATTCAGTGTCCATCGACATGAAAATAACAAAAAAGTTCATGCTGGACTCAAACCCGAGTCCCAACAGCAAAAGTCACTCCAGCCCTGCGCGTTATGAGTGCGCCACGGATCAACACGAAGTATTGAACCTTTTAGATCACACTTGTTAAAAAGTTCCAGAAAAATGCAACCCGACCATCATTTATAATGTGAGCAAATGTATGTACACTTTAAGCCATATAATATACATATTATAATATAGTATACTGACTGAGGTCTGTATCAAGCCTCATTAAGACCCACCGTGATCAGATATTCTAGTTTATCAGCCTGCGAGCCCACATTATGTTGTGATAAGTGTTAGTTTTACATATAAGTGTGTTCTAGTGCACACATTAAGTTCCAATATGCAAATCAGGCCATGTGTTTCGTGATATTTGCCATGCAACATTATGCTGTACAATATAATATAATATGACATTATGCTCACAATATAGAAATTTTTTAAACGCTAACTTTCTAAATAGGCCTCCATTTCCTTTTGCTCTGTCTGCTAATGCAGTAGCTGATCGGATGTAAACCTGGACCAAAGCTGTTGCGCTAGAAACAGAATGCAATTTACAAAAAGGTTTATATTCTAGCAATACTGGCTGTCTTTTCTGTCTTGCGAAAGACTCACCAAAATAAAAATACTTAACAGCATAGGCATCATGTCCCCTATTGTGTGCTAAGGGCTAATCTTACATATTGCAACTATAATAACAGTGGCCAAATTCATGTTCTAATGTGCAATGCAAGCTTTGCTTCTGTAGCCTATAGTAGACTTACTCATTAGTGTGACAGAAGGAAAGACAACAACAATGATAGCAATCAATAATTAATGAATTTGAAAAATATTAAAATGTAATGAAAAATCAAGATCAGGATTACAATTATTAACTTCATTAATTATTTAAACGTGGTGCCGACTGACCTGTTCTTTACACGTGGTCTCTATGGTTACCCTAGTCTACAGGGATAGCACTTTTTAGTGTATATTCCTGTTTCCCACTTTTTTGGTGCACTTTTTTGGTGCATTTACGTAGTCACGTTGTGCCTCTTCACTTTTAAACTTTTAAAAAGAAACATTATTGACTGATAGTATCAGCTTTATTTGGCAAGTATGTATACAATTACAAGGAACATGGCCTTCTGTCCTGTTGGGATCCAAACCACACAGTGATGGATGTACTGAGAACAGACTGGATTATTGCAGAGTAATAATAATTA